>NC_090405.1:31681965-31981965 GCF_036365525.1 Heterodontus francisci | reverse complement strand
GATGCCCGTTTCACGGCATTTCCTGCGGTCTGGAAGCAAACAGGCCAAAACACCGTCACTCCTTCTCTGAGGGGTTGTCAGGGCGATCAGCGCAAGTTCACGTCAAATAACGCTCAATAGCTTAGTCAATTCAGCCACTCAGTTCGAACCGGGGTGGGCATCATGCTGGTGCTAGGTAGCAGTAATAGTATGTCAAAGGGTCAGTGCGTTGAGTGTGTGTCGGGGGCTACTGCATCAGTGATGGCATAAAGAGCCACATATCTAAGTCTGCCGACAAGACAGTGAAAGGCGATGTTGTAAGCAGTGTCGATTGAAGCATGAAATTACAGAAATATTAACCGATTAAGTGAATGGGCAATACTGTGGCAAATGGATTTCAGTATAGGCAAATGTGAGGACCTAAAAAGGATGGAAGAGGATACTTTCTAATTATGAAGGATATACGGGCTTTGGAAAGAGTGCAATGTAGAGTAACCAGAATGATTCCCCTGGACTCCAAGGGTAAACCATCAAGGAGCAATTCAACACACACACACACACACACACAATCATCCTGCCATTTACATCCACCCAGACACACAACCGTCCCTCCAAACATCCACACAACAAACTAATATGTCAATAGTGCCATTTCTATCAATTATCAGCAATTTCCTCATCTTTCGGAGAAAAAAAATGCTTCATCCGTTACGAGAATCAGTTTAACTCTTCAGTTACTGCCCGTTAATTGAGATAGGAACATAGGAAGAGGAGGAGGCCATTCAGCCCCTCGAGCCTGTTCTGCTGTCCAATCAGATGACGACTGGGCTGTATCGTAACTCCACCTACCCAGCTCGATTTCTTCAGTCTCTTTATCCTGGCTGAACAAATATTGATCAATTTCACTTTTGAAATTTTCACTTGATCCCCAGTGTTAGGAGCTTTTTAGGGGGGGCAAGTTGGAGTTTTCCACTTCCTTTTGTGTGAAGAATGGCATCCTGACACCACCCCTTAAACACCCGTGCTTGAATTTTAAAGGTTCTGCCCCCATCGTTCTGGACTCCCCCCACCAGAGGAAATAGTTTCTCCCTATCAAATCCTTTAATCATCTTAAACATCTCAAAGAGATCACACTTTAATCTTCTATATTCAAGGGAATACAAGTTGAGTTCATGTGACTGGTCCTCACAATTTAACCCCTTTAAGCCCTGCTATGGTTCTGATGACTCTGAGCTGCACTGCCTCCAAAACCTTGTTACTTATTAGTACTAGTTCATTAGTGATCTGAGAGAGAGCTAGGACAGGGAATTTAAAAGTTTACCTAATGAACTGATTTAGATCCCATCTGTTATATTTGAACACCTTCAAACGTGTCTATTTTTTTTTAAGCCAGCACATACTTTTCCCCCTAATTTAAACTCCAAATCTTTAATGTCTCCCAATAGCCATAAAACACGTCACTGAAATTGGCAATGCCTTCACAGAAGGGGACTGAGCACCTGATCATTTGGATCAGAGGATTAAATCCCTTCAGAATGAAGCATCATTTAGAGAGTGTAGAGAAACAGGATGGATGAAGTCAGTCATCAAACAGCGGTCGAGATTCGAGCTGCCTCAGCATTCGTAGGAGTGCCCTGTACCTGGAGCCTCCGCATGGCCTCCGAGTCGGTGTCTGCCTTCACTTTACACGCCACCAGCAGCTGGGCTGTGGAGGCTGCCACTTGCTTGGCTGATGAAATGAGCTTCTCCTCACTGGCGTGCCCTTGAACAGACGCGTTCGCTGCCTCACACAGGTTGCTTGTTGCAGCCGCCACCATCCGGGCCTGGAAAGAGAGAGAGAGCGACATGTGTGTGGGACCCGCGTTCCAGACGTCACGTGCCTGACATTCCAGCCAGGGGGGCAGCAACATTCTAGACAGGGTGTACCTCAGCATCACCCGTACAATCAACACACTACCCAGTTTACAGAATCATTCCACCTTGCTCAATCTACGAACACACACACAAATAAATAATGTTACAGTCACGGAAATATATCCCATCACCTTTTCAAAGGGTGTCTCCCAAATTGAGAGGGGAACTGACATTATTTTAACTGGAAACATGCAACACTCTTCAAATTACAATTGGATCCCTCTCTCTTATAGTTTACCAAGCTGCACTAATGTTATGGAGTACCCAGCGAGCACACAGTTCGTGGGGTCAGCTGTGGCACAGTGGGGAGCACTGTCCCATCCAAATCCAAGGATTGTGCCTTCCAGTCCCACACAGCACAAAATCCATGCTGCCACTGCAGTGCAGTACTGAGGGAGTGCTGCGGTGTCGGAGGTGCTGTCTCTCGGATGAGACGTCAAACTGAAGCCCTGTCTGCTCTCTCAGGTGGATATAAAAGATGCCAAGACACTATTTCGAAGCAGCGCAGGGGAGTTCTTCCTGGTGTCCTGGCCAATACTTATCCCTTCACTAACATTACTGAAAACAGATGATCTGGTCATTGTCACATTGCTGTTTGTGGGATCTTGCTGTGTGCAAACTGGCTGCTGCATTTCCTACATTATAAGAGTGACTACACTTCAAAAATACTTGATTGCCTGTAAAGAGTTTTGGAACATACTGAAGCTGTCAAAGGTGCTACAGCTATAGATTTCTTTCTAAATGTTCAGCACTAAATTCATGGCATCTAGCATCCAAAGACTGAAGTAACAGAATTATTCTCGGCACTCATTTAAAACTGTACCTATGTGTGATCAGACTAACTGCCCGGTATGCCGGTTGAAGTCATATTAAGAACTCATTTCACCACAAGCTACTTTTCCGCCCCCGGCCAAAAGTTACCTAAGCACAAGCAATGAATTTCATCATCTCTTGTTTCCCTTAAAATTCAGCCATTCTATTTTTGACAACAGGTCCCAGAGCCCAGGTCTGGCTCGATACTGGAGAATGGGAGCGAGCACATTACTGCAGCCAAGGGCTTGTTTCAGTTTCTAGTTGGAAAACAAACAGTTACTCTGGACTCTAGTCATCGGGCTGGAAGCAGAGCAGAGTGACACCCAGTGAGCTGGCACCCAGAGCCAGAGTAACACAGTGAGTTGGGACCTGGAGCCAGAGTAACACAGTGTGAGCTGGGACAGGGAGCCAGAGTAACAGCCGGGGAGCTGGGACACGGAGCCAGAGTAACACAGTGTGAGCTGGGACAGGGAGCCAGAGTAACAGCCAGGGAGCTGGGACATGGAGCCGGAGTAACACCCAGTGAGCTGGGACATGAAGAGGGACGTTTCTAACTGTGTTAAACTGGCATTGGGAATCAGCCATTGAACTATAGAAACTGCCTGATGTTCCCTTTCGATAGAGATTGGGTGGTTGCTCTAACAGGCAGCTGACTGACAGCAGCTTAACGCATTGGCGACAACTTAGAAATTGATCCCTGTGTGTATGTTCAGTAACACAAAGGCTCAAATACCTCTAACCCATAAACTTGTGAAAGGGACACCTACTGCAGATATAAGACCTTGAGACCACTGCCCATCATCCACCGCATTCGCAAGGATGGCCCCAACCTGTTGGGAGAGAAACACACACCCATTAAAACTCTTGGCAGAGAGAGCAATGAGTCACCAAGTGCCTGAAATGCAAGTCAGCTTCCTTTTTGACCAGTAATCCTGCTCACCTTTCCTTGGGCGACAAGCTCTCGCTGGGCAGCGGAGGCAGACTTCACCAGTGCACTGGTAGCGGCCGCAATCGATTTCGCAGCTTCCAGAATCTGCTCCTCAAAGTCCAGCGTCTCGTCTGCTTGCTACAAGGAAAGCAAACACATTGTTAAAGGGAGTTGGCTGCACAAAGCACTGCACAGCGGTTTATGCATGTCACGAAGCTCGCCACACACAACATATAGAGAAATTACCCTAAAACCTGAAAAAAACAGGGGAAAAAAACTATTCCCTGTGACACCGTCAGTTTGCCGCACGATCCCTCTGTAAAATACTGAAAAAATAAACTGCGTCCCGGGAGTATACAGTACGAGTATACAGTATACACAGAGTTTGCATGAATCACAGACCAACTACATTATTTTTCTTCCGTTCAAGAGTCAGGTTTTAATCCAACGTTATTTTGCGTCCAATCACAATAGCTGTTTTGCCCGTGATAAATTTTTGAACCCAGGAGACAGGGCAGGACACTATAGCAATATGTTTGATATATAGTTGACTCCAGTAACAACCTAATATATCAAACATATCACACAGCGTCTTGCAGGAAACATCCAGGTTTGATTCAGCTCCAAACAGACAATAGTTCTTGGCCTACACCCTCCCCCCACCATCCGGGGACCAACCACTAACAGGACAGCAATGGTTGCAACTAGCTGAGATCACTATGGCGACCAGAAGCATGGACGGTCTGGAGATTATCACTAAACAATGCAGGTTGACCGCAGTGTAGACGGGTCAGGGCGGGGAACCAGTGGTGGCCGCGCACAGCCCCGGGGCTGGGTGAAAAGGGCTGCTCTCTGGGCCACTCGCGGTCTCACTCACCCTGGGTTTGGCCCTCGGTTTCAGCTGCTCCAGTTTCTTGGCAGCCGCCTCGATGGATGCCGCCGCTCCTAGTAGCTCCGCCTCCGCGATGACCGTCGGATCTTCGGGATCCACCCATTCCGTGCCTGAGGAAGTCAAAACATTCCCAGTAATCTCTCTACTTCGATAGTTAAACTGATTCGGGGATGGAGGGAGTGTGGGGGGGATGGAGGGAGTGGGGAGGGAAAGGGATAGGACAGCGTCTGAGGAAGGGACAAGTCGCCTGACTTCACTCAATGGGACTTTTCACATCAGGGTGGGGAATATCGAAGAATTATTGAGGACGATGCTGTAGAATCGATGCATATTTAATGGATGACTAAAATGTAAGCAGTAGAATACAATTATATGGGAATGGGAATCCTGATAGACGGGTTGCATAAATCAAGCTATACTGTACAAAAGCAAGGAAGTTGTGCTTGGCCTCTATAAATCACTGGTTAGGCCTCATCTGGAGTACTGTGTTCATTTCTGGGCACCACACTTTAGGAAGGATGTCAAGGTCTTGCAGAGAGTACAGAGGAGGTTTATTAGATAGGTACCATGGATGAGGGATTTCAGATGTGGAGTTATATATTTATATTTAGAGATACAGCACTGAAACAGGCCCTCCAGCCCACCGAGTCTGTGCCGACCAACAACCACCCATTTATACTAATCCTACATTCACCCCACATTCTCTACCACACCCCCACCATTCTCCTACCACCTACCTACACTAGGGGCAATTGTTATAATATGAAACGCATTACCTGAACAGGCGGTGGAAGCAGATCCAAAAGTACCTTTCAAAACGGAATGGACAAACACATGAAAAGGAAACATTTACAGGGCGATTGGGAAGGAGCAGGGGAGTGGGAGTGGCACAGGCACGATGGGTCGAATGGCCTCTTTCTGTGCTGCATGATTCTAGGGTTCTTCGATATATAACTTTCAGCAAGACGCTATTCACTTCCAAACTTGGCTTAACTGTCTCTCTCAGTAATCACAACTTCAAAATGGAAGAGTACAACATCCTAGGCCGTGGCATGGTGACAATGTTGCTGAACTAGTAATCCAGACACTCAGGCTAATGCCCTGGGGACACAGGTTCAAAGCCCACTGCGGCAGCTGCTGGAATTTAAATTGTATTAATTAATAAAAATCTGGAATTGAAAACTAGTCTCAGTGATGGTGCCAGGAAACGATCATCAGTAGTCATAAAAACCCATCTGGTTCACTAATGTCTTTTAGGGAAGGAAATCTGCCATTCTTAATCTGGTCTGGCCAACATGTGACTCCCAGACCCACACCAATGTGGTTGACTCCTATCTGCCCTCTGAAATGGCCACTCAGTTGTCAAGGGCAATTAGGGATGGGCAACAAATGCTGGCCTTGCCAGCGATGCCCACATCCCATGAAAGAATAAAATCAAATCCTGAGACAACCAGCTCATCATCCATTCACTATCGCCAAACTCGAGCACATTAAACAGGCACAAAGAGTAACCAAAAAGGTTAATGGGATGTTTTCCTTTATCTCAAGGGGGATGGAATACAAAGGAGAGGAAGTGATGCTTCAATCATACAGAGCTTTGGTCAGACCCCAAGTGGAGTAACTGTGTTCCGTTCTGGGCACCACACCATATACTAGCCTTGGAGAGGATGCAGCACAGATTGACCAGAATGACTTAAAGGGTTAAATTATGAGGTCAGGTAGGATGATCATGGCTTGCACTGGGTATAAAAGATTAAAGAGTGATTTAATCAGGATGTTTAAAATGAGGGACTTGATATGGTAGATATCGAGAGGCTACCTCCTCCAGAGGGGGGCAGTTAAGAACAGGGGGTACTGCTTAAAATTAGGGTGAGGCCAGTTAGAATGAAAATCAGGAAGCACCTTTTCCACACCAAGGGGTAGTGGAAATCTGGAACTCTCTCTGCCCCCAAAAGGCTGTGGATGTGGAGGTGGGTTCAATTAAAAATTTTAAGACTCAGATTGACAGGATTTTTTTTTTTTTTTTTAAATGAGGTGAGGTTAGTAAATGATGTGGAGCATAGGTGGGTCAGTGGTGTCACGGTACAGAGCAGCAACGATCTACCTGAATGGCAGAACAGGTTCGAGGGGCTGAATGGGCTCCTCCCGTTTCCCCAGCCAGATCGCCAGGAAGCACTCAGCATTGCATTCCAATCTGTGCTGAGCTCGGCAATCTCAGCTCGGCTGGTGAGGGGAGAGTGAGCGGGTGTAGTACAAACATTGGTCTCAGCGTCTCTAAGGTAGAGAGTGAAAACAAAACACGGCGAGGGTTCCCTCCTGATCGACATTCAGGTAGTTCCACCTGAATCTCAATATCCACGAGTGTCAGAGCAGTACTGAGCTCAGTTGGAATCCCCCTCTTCCATGAACAAAATGGCAAATGCAGATATAATGGACGAGCACCTGTGCAACTGTACACCTACAGTTGCTTAAGAGCAAGAAGAGTAAAGAGGCAAAAAGAGCAAACATGAGGACTTAAGGGCAACAAAAGGAAGCAAAGAAATCAAGAATGTCGTTAAGTTGAGAGCAAAGCTCTTTGTTTGAGCTGCAATGAGTTTAATATTGTTGTATATTTGCACAGATTGTCTCTTGTACAATGTACCCGAGGCTGCCAAAGGTTTTCGTACTGCAATGCACTGTGCAGTTTTATTGTCAAACATCAAACCCCAGCACGAGTGGCTGAGAAATTTGAAGTTGTTTTTTTTTTTAAAACAAAGAAGTTTCTGCAAAAAGTATCAAATTCAGGTTTTAACAACTCCACAAGACATGGATTTGCAGCAAATTTGAGGCGATCTGTTCAACTAATAAAAAGTAATGATTCTTTGAATGGGGAAGTGGGGGGCAGGGGACAAGGTGGAGGTTGGGTGATGTGCAAGAGCACAGGGATTTGGGGATTTGGGGTTACGATGTTAAAAGCAGTGTTTCAAGTGGGCAAGGCCATAAAAAAACTAATGAAATGCTGGGTTTAGGCAGAGAAGCACAGAATCGAAAAGTCAAGATATAATGGTGATATGAAACTTTCATAAGCTCACAATTGGCGTCCTGTGTGCAGTTCCAGTCTCCGCGCTATAGGATGTTGAGGCAATAGAGAGGGTACAGCACTGACTGGGACATATAAATACAAAGCTGTGAAAAACTGGGGCAGTTTTCATTAGAGAAGAAATGCTAGGCTTATATGATAGAGGGGTTTAAAAATTAGCAAAAGGTTGGCACAGATTAGATGAAAGCAGACAGAACAAAGGGATGCGGATGTAAGATTAAAAATAGAGATATTTAGGACAGCGAGCAGGAGAAGCTTTTTGACAGAGGGATTGGAGTGTCAACATTGAACAACAGGATAGGGAACTGGCTGAAGGAAAGCGGGGGAATTATAGGGGACAGAGCCAGCATGTGGGACTGGAACTACTGCCCATGTGGAGGATAAACACGAACAGGGACTGGTTGGGGCTTGTAGCAATCTCAATGGTTCAGGGCTTCCAAAACACTGGGAAAAATATTCCAAATGTCTTTCCTTCAGAACGATTCCCGAGGGCTTTGTGGATCAGTCAGAGATTGCTTTCCTCTAGAATTACATCGATTTTACAGCACAGATTCAGGCCATTTGGCCCAACTGGTCTATGCCAGTGTTTACACCCCACACGAGTCTCCTCCCACCCCTCCTCATCTCACCCTATCAGCATGATCTTCTATTCCTTTCTCCCTCATGGGTTTATCAAGATGTTTCTTAAATGTGTCCATTCTATTTATATCAATCATTCCATGTGGTAGCAAGTTCTGTATTACAGTAAAGAACTTTAACACCATTCCCAGGACAGGAATAAGTGATATCTCACGCTTCAGTAGAGTGCAGCCCATGAAAGAAGCCGAGCCCAACCTATTGGAATTGGAAAAAAATTAGGCCCAAAGCCTGCAACTAATTACCGAGTCTCTGTTGTCTTGCACGTGGTTGGATTCTACGCAGCCCCATTGAGATGGATTAAAACTACATGAGCGAAATAAAGGAGGCCAGAAGAAGATTATTTACATAGAGAGTTTGTTTCGGATTAGCCTGTTGTACAGACAAGAATGTTTGACTGCAGCCAACAATTCTTTTTTGGCAACAGTGATATGACCTTTCCAGTGCAAAATGTTCGAGTGGAATGTTGTGCAATAGAGGATTCTCAGAGAGGATAGGGAAAATGGAACATGGATTTTTTTTTAAGAGGGTATCTGGCGTCAGACAGTTTGACTCAGTTGGTCGCACTCTCCCTTCTGGGTTAGACAATCGTGGCCCATTCCAGAAACTCGAGCACAAATTCCAGGCTGACACTCCTCAGTGCAGTACCGAAGGAGTGCTGCATTCTTGGAAGTGCCGACGTTCTGAGCAGACATTAAACCGAGGTCCAGTCTGCCCTCTCGGGTGGACGTAAATGATCCCATGGCAGCGTTCAACGAAGAGCAGGGGAGCTCTCCCCAGTGGTCGGGCCAATATTTATCCCTCAACCGATATCACAAAACAGCTTAACCAGTCATTTATATCTGTGCTGTTTGTGGGACCTTGCTGTGCACAAATTGGCAGCTGCGTGTCCCACGTTACAACAGTGACTACACTTTAAGAACATTCATTGCCTGCAAAGTGCTTTGTTGATGTTGTGAGTGCATGGAAGATATTAGATTAATGAAAGTTTTTTCTTCATCACCGCTCCGGTTTCTGCATCACAAATACCAGATGGGACTGAAAGCAATGCTGAAGCAGGATTCAGCAGACCATCTGCAGTAACAGAGGGAGTTAGGCCAAGAGCATGGTGACTGGAAAAGCCCGTGACAGGAGTGCTTCCCAATTTGGAATGGAGTGCGCAGCACACCAAAGCTAAGATGGAAGAACACTCTACGAGAAGATCAGAACATACGAGAGGCAATGGAGCCTGTTGAGGAGAGAGACTACTAGTGAGATCTTGTGGTGTCTGGGTCATGACAGTTGCCTGACTCATTTTCAGTACTGGTCTCACATGTGCCTCCAATGTAGCGAGGTTGCCCTCTGCATACTTTTCATGGGTTGTCACAATGGGACTGGTGGGGTGTGGTGGGGGAGGGGGAAAGAGATGCAGATCTCAGCACCAGTCAGCGGATTTCCCCCCCCCGAGACTGTATTAACCTCCCACCCAGAGCACTCAACTTTGTTTCTGCTTATACATTGAAGGAGCCAACGTTCAAATCGTCTGTGGGGTGAACAGACGGGAAACCCTTCCTTTTAAAACCCGACCAAATCATTGGCTCCGACTGTTTTTTCTCCACCGATACAGTCGGACCCATTGAGTGTTTCCAGTATTTCCTGTTTTTGATTCAACATTAAACAGTGTTTGAAGTATGGCAAATCTATTTTAGAAATGGACGGGGAAATAGAAAAGGATTTTTACGAATACATTCGAAGAATATAGAAATCCATAATGACGGACTTGCATTTAAATAGTGGCTTTCACAACCGTAGGACGTCCCAAAGTGCTTCATAGCAAGTGATGTACATTTGAAGGGTAGTCGCTCTACCCTTCGGAATTTCGGAAACATGGCAGCCAATTTGTGCACAGGAAGTTCCCACAAACAGCAAATGAGGGAAATGAGCAGAGAAACAATTTTAGTGGTAAATATTGGTCAGGACACTGAGAAAAACTCTCCTGCTCTTAGAGTCATTGAACCATTTATGGCACAGAATGAGGCCATTTGGCCCATCGAGTCCATGCCTTCCTTGAAATAGTGCCATGGGAGCTTTTATGTCCACCTGAGGGGGCAGACGGAACCTCAGTTTAACGTCTCATCCAAAAGCCGCCACTCCCGACAGTGCAGCACCCCTCAGTACCGCACTGGCGTAGTCATAGTCATACAGCACTGAAACAGGCCATTTGGCCTGCCGAGTCCGTGCCGACCAACAACCACCCATTTATACTAATCCTACATGAATCCCATATTCCTTACCACATCCCCATCATTCTCCTACCACCTACCTACACTAGGGGCAATTTACAATGGCCAATTTACCTATCAACCTACAAGTCTTTGGCTGTGGGAGGAAACCCACGCAGTCACAGGGAGAACTTGCAAAGTCCGCACAGGCAGTACCCAGAATTGAACCCGGGTCACTGGAGCTGTGAGGCTGCGGTGCTAACCACTGCGCCGCCCTGAGTATCAGCCTGGATTCTGAGCTCAGGTACCTGGAGTAAGTGACAATGAGGTTCCAATTCCGCACTCCATTATCCCATCCACGTCTTATGAAATGCCACAGCTGTATCAACAAAGGATGAACAGTTCCCTTAGACTTGAGGCTCAGACTTTCCTTCAGCGCTATACAAGTTAGAAATAAGTCGAGAGAGATTGCTTCGATGTTGGCCTGGACATCTAGAGCTGATCTGGAGCTTACAATTAACGGCACCAGCTCATAGCAAACTGAAAGGGGGAATCTGGTCATCCCAGCCAACCCCAATGGGGAGGCCAGACCTGGAGATGGGATTTCTCGGATCCACGCTCTCCCAGGAATGTAAGATTAGCCCTCAAGGAGTGTAGAATCACCACATTTTGGCATCAAATGAAGAATTAAACAAAATGTCAACGCTATCGCTGTAATACACCAGAGATCGATAGCTACTCAGTGAGCGACTTCAAGAACCTTTCCTTAAGAGAGTTCAGGTGGGTTAAAGGTGAGGCAGAACTGGATTTGCTCCCAATGTATTAAGCAGAGCTATAGTAAAGGAGCACTTGGGTCTAGTGTTTAATTGTGAGGTTGAAATGGGAAAGGACAGGTTATAAAAACTATGCAGAAGATAGACTTCAGTAGAACAAACTTTGAGGGGATGAATGGAAAATAACGGGGAAGAGCTATTTAAAGGTACAGTGTGGAGGGAAAATGGGGCTGTCTGAAGGGCAATATTGTTCACATTGCAGAGACAGTTTACCATAAAAAATACAAGTCAAAAACAAAACAGGAGAGCAAAGCTGAACTGGATGAAAAAGGTAAGTGAACAGGGATAAAGAGGTGGGCAGGAGAGAATGCTCTCTAACTGGTAAAAATGTAAAAGCTTCAGATACATGTATAATATATTGAAAATCAGCACCCACTTGCTGTCAACTTTTCCACTACAACTTCATGTGCCATGTTTGCAATGGAAGGTGTCTATATAAACTTGCGGAGTGAACATTGACACCACTGAGTCAGTTAACCCGTTGGAGGCTGGTGGTGGGGGAGGGGGGGTGGGTGGGACTTGTATTAATTTACAGACTCTCCAAACTCATGGCCAAAACTACAGCAAACAGTCTCCAGCATACACAAAAGTAATTCTCCATCAAATTGAAGAGAATTGAGGATAGTTATATATAAATGATCTGCGCAAAATCAATCCCGGTCACTTACAGCAGTGCTGTCTCCAAGCGTGATTGACAGGAGAGTTACCCAATCAGCTCCATTCTTCCCGCGATTTGTGTGTTAATATACAGTGTACAGTGGTAAACTTGTCCCCCGACCCCATTAAGAGCACTATAACACCACCACTGGCCGGAGGGTGTAACTACAGGGTGATCAGTTTACATAGACAAGTTTCCATTATAAATGTGGACACAGAAATTTCTAATGATCATATATAAGGACAGAATGTATGACATTTAAAATGGAGACTGAACTATATCTGAGCACCCTAGTCTAGTGATCTCCCGTCTTCGAACCGCACTTCATCTGAAGGCTATATTTGACTCACGTGTGCAACGCAATGGATGAGTTTCAATCTTATAAGTTGAAGACAAGTTGGTAAATCTGTACATTTGGGATCTTAGGTTTAACAAGTTGGAGTCTAGAGTACAAAAGCAAACCTAGAGAAATCAATGGTTATGCTGTCGTTAGAATATTTGGGTCCAGTTTTGGGCTCCCCAATTTAGGAAGGATGTCAAGGCCACGGAGAGGGTGCAGAAGTGACGCATTAAGATGATACAAGGGCATTGTGAGGAGAGATTTGAGAAACTGGAGGTCTTTTCATTCGAACAAAGGAGGTTAATTAAGAGATGAGCTGAGAGAGGGGTTCAAAATGATGAGGTAAATCAGGAATAACTATTTCCGCGGGCGAGTGATTCAATAACTGGGGAGCATCAATAACAAGGTTATCACCAAAACACTGATGGGAGAGCTTGGAATTATTTTTATCATGTCGGATGATTACTGGGATTTGAAACGTCTGACTAAAAACTGCAGGAGGAGCAGAATCCAGGGTAGCTTTGAAAAGGGACCTGGATAAATATATGATAAAAAAATTCAAAGGTGATGGGAAAGGGACGAAAGGGATATCTCTAAGAGAGAGCTAGCATGGATGTGATGGGCCAAATAGCCTCCTCCTGTGTTATAAATTCTCAAGTTCTATGCGATTGCTGTTTCAGAGGCTATTTCTCAGACCTGCAAGAGGGACTAAAATATAATTTCTTCTAAGTTTTATAAAGGGAAGCTGAAACATGGGGTGATTTTGGATAATTTCCTATAAAGCTGAAGAGACCGTGAGGGCAGTGAGTTTGGCTCTCCGGTCTGTGTGGTTTGATACTGACCTTTCATGCCTTCTGCTGCCTGGATGAGTTCAGTAACGGCCGCTGCGACACGCTTGGAGTATCTGGACAACTGCAGCTTCTGGTCGCCCGTGGGCTTCTGAACAATCTGTTTGAAAACAAAAGCAGGACATTCCAAAGTTGTCCAACATTTAAAAATGAACGCAAACTCCGCAACAGAAGATGCTCGCTCTTCATATGTTCCCTAGAAACTCCCCAAAAATCAGAAATGGGTCGACAAAATAGCGAACATCCAACTAGGTGACCATGGATTAAGGCAGATGATTCATTCCCGAAAACCCCAAACGCTCTGGATGTAACAGGAGAATTCTTGGAAAACTGCGGCCCTATCTTATTATTTCCAAAGATGCTCCGTCTGACCTGTTACCCTCATGTAGGTTAATTCCACAGAAAACCACAAGATGACGATCCACTCACCACAAGGACGTGCTCCAGCAGCTCCATGTAGCCAACGGTGCACTCAGTAGCATAGTGCAAGGCCCTGCTTCGTACATCTTCACCAACTTCGGAATGGTATGCTGCTTGCTGCCCAGGCAAACACATTCAAGGTTCAGTGTTGACCGCCCTCCGATGCAAGGCTTCAATCTAAGCTAGGAGCTGAATTCTATAAGCCCGCCGCCGATTTCGGTGGCTGATTTATTAAACCGGGGCAGGCCACAAACATGTTGGGGGGGGTGGGGGAGGGGCGAGTTGTCCAATCCCGACAATGGCGTCAGCTGCCTGTGTGCAGTCGCTGACGCCATTTTTAAAGGGCTGCCATCTCTACCGGGGAATTTAAATATTTAATGTGAAATTCAATTAAAATGAATAAATATATTTCTTTGGCCCCCCCCCCACCCCCGCAAAATATCGATTCAATTAATTATTTGCTCTTTCTGCCCCATATCACTTACATTCACAATCTGACCATCTCCCCACAAACTTTCAACTATAACCCTTCCCACCATCCCCTACACCCATGACGTTCATTTTGACCCGTTTCCCCCCTCCCCCCCCCCCACCCACACTGAGAAACTTACCTCCTCCCCATCACTGTTGCCCCTCGTTTCCCCAGACGGGGATCCAAAGGCACGGGGGTGAAGATCACAGCAGGACGTCAGGAGGCGACAGGAGACTCATTAATTCAGGTAAATTCTTTTGTTTGAATATTTAAATGGCAGTCCTGAAACCAAGAGGCAGTGGGGGGCGGGGGGGGGCTGCCACCAGCACTATCAGGCCAGGCCCTGCAGGTGTCAAGGTCTGTGGCGGGCCTCATCTGGGGCCATCTTCATGCCCCACCCCCGACAATCCAGACTTCGAGGCCTCTGCAGAATCCAGCCCTACGTGACTGAAGAGAGAGGTCAACACCTACCTTGCAAGCAGTCAGCATGTCAACGATCGCCTTGCGGCTGAGGTTGGCTGTCGCAATCACGTCGTCCTGGCGACAGGAGTTAGCTGCTGCCACGGCCTTGGCAGTTGCCATTGTGATGCCCTTTGTCATTCGAATGAATTCTTCTGGCGAGTAAGTCTTTGCTGGTGGCTCCTTTGATTGGAAAACCTGTAATTGGTATCAAGGCCGAGCATTAGGGACGCAGGTCATTATAGGGCACAGCACTGCAATGAATCATAGAATGGTTACAGAACAGTTGGAGGCCATTCAGCCCATCGAGCCTGTGCTGGCTCTCTGCAACAGCAACTCAGCTAGTCCCAATCCCCGTAGCCCTGCAAATATTTCCTCTTCAGATAATTGTCCAATTCTCTTTTGAAGTTCTCGATTTAATCAGCTTCCACCACACTCTCAGGCGGTGCATTCCAGATCCTAACCACTCGCTGGGTAAACAAGTTTTTCCTCATGTCGCTGTTGCTTCTTTTGCCTTTCGTCAGTGTCCTCTGGTTCTGGATCCTTCCGCCAGCGGGAACAGTTTCTCTCTATCTACTCTGTCCCGGCCCCCTCATGATTTTGAGCACCTCTATCAAATCTCCTCTCAATCTTCACCTCTTGTATTGATTTGAGCCCGGCATCGATTCAATCGACAGCCCTCACATACCGCCAGCTCCTGCTTGATGCTCTCTATCGTGCCCTCGAGTGCCCTGGTGCCACGTGTCGCTTCATCCTCCACAGCTTTAACTGTTTTCAGAAGGGAGGTGACATTTGTAACCATCACCTGCGGAGAGAAAAGCCTGGTTATGCCATTGTAAACGGAACACGGGTAGAGGAGGCCATTCAGCCCTTCAAGACTCTTCCACATTCAATTACATTGAGGCTGATCTGTATCCTAACTCTATCTACCCGCCTTGGTTCCATGACCTTTAATACCGGCCAACAAAAATCTATCCATCTCAATGTTGAGATGTTTAATTGACCCTCAGTCTCAGCAGCCTTTTTCAGGGGGGGAGGGGGTGCGGGGAAAGAGTTCCAGATTCCCGCTCCTCCTTTGTGTGAAGAAGTGTTTCCTGACATCACCCCTGAATAGCCTGGCTCTGATTTGAAGCTTATGTCCCCTTGTTCTGGATTCCTCCACCCGCCAGAGGAAATAGTTTCTCTCTCTCTCTCTACCCTATCAAATCCTTTAATCGTCTTAAACACCTCAATTAAATCACCCCTCAATATTCCTAGTGCAAGGAAATACAAGCAAGTCCTCATAATTTAACCACTTCAAACCATTTGAAAAATATCTTAACTATAAAATCAACTCAGGAAAAGTGACTCCATAGATCCAAGGTCACCTACAAGTTGGGTAACTCAGTGCAGCAGATATGATGTTACAAATACATCACCACGCACAATAGAAGACGCTCGGTGGCAGGCCAGCCTGCAGCCACCCCCCCCCCCCACCTACTCCCCCACCGCTCCCTCCCCGTCCTGTACCTTGGCCGCGCTCTTCAGTTGGTACATCGATGGATCATCAGCGGGTTTGCCGGCCGCGCACTTCGTAGCACTGATGAGGTCAGTCAGAGCCTTGGCAACATCCTTAACTGCATTGATCAAGACCACCTACAAATCATCAAGAAGGTCCCTCAGTCACACAAGTTCCGTCTGCAAATAACACTATGCTTAACGGCGGGTAATTGTTAAAACATGTGGTCTATTGTTTGGCTGAGATCACGCAGATCAGAAAGATCCCAATTCAATCCTTAGTCTGCCCACCTTTCGCTCGGACTGACCGCATGACAGCCGCCCTGAGGTTGGGGGAGGGGGTGGTGGGGGATGGGTTGAGACTATCAGAGTGGGGGAAGGGTAGCTATCTCAGTGACACATGCAGTGTGGGGCAGGATCAGCTCAGCTGTGATGCTTCCCCACAAAGTCAGATAGTCTGCTGAAAAACACAATTGAGGCTAATGGGCTCTCGTTCCGGCACTGTTAGGACTGGAGAAATTGTACCCTAGTGCCAGATGGAAAATTCCACCGAGGAAAGAAAAAAACCTGGGAATAATAGTGAAGTTGGATTTCCACTATAGTGCAACCTTGAAAGCATCATCTTCGGCTGCCAGTATAGGAAATGACAGCAACATTACACCCGATAGTTAAAGCTAACTATTGCCAACAATCGCCCGGACTCTTCAGCATGCAACATTACTGAACTCAAAGACTTGCATTCATATAGCACCTCTCGCAACCTCAGGACGTCCCCAAAGCGCTTTCCAGCCAATGAAGAACTTTTGAAGTGTAGTCACTGTTGTAACATCAGAAGTGTGCCAACCAATTTACTCACAACCCTAACCCACAACAGTAATGTAATAATGATCAGATAATTTGTCATTTAGTGATGTTGGTTGAGGGATTAGGTATTGGTCCAGGACACCAGGGAGAACTCCCCTGCTCTTCTTCAAAACAGTGCCATGGGATCTTATACTTCAATCCGAGGGGGCAGACAGGGTCTCAGTGCTCCCTCAATACTGAACTGAAATCTCAGCATCATGTCTGGAGTGGGACTTGAACACACAACCTTCTAATTCAGAGGCGAGTGTGCAACCAACTGAGCCACAGCCAACCCTACAACAGTGTAAAGATGGTAAACCCTGTGATGAAGGGGCCAAGTCTACTGCCTGGTCAACCAATATTGAGTACAGAGTTAGTGTAAATGTTCATCTAATTGCATAGGACGATTTGTCAGATATTTGTATCAGGCTCTATACATTAAGAACAGGCGTACACCACTATAAATCGTACGTGGCAGGAATCACCACCCCCCCCCCCCCCTCCCTTACTGTGTGGCTTATGAGCATTGGACTAATTCCACTCCTATTAGTTGTAAACGTATCTCTTTACCTGCGTTTCTGGATCATCGGAGCCCAGGCTGGCTGCTCCCTGCTTCACCACCTCAGCCAGCTGGGTAATGGTGCTGACAGAGGACTGGGCAGCCTGGGCCAGCTTTTCCTGGCTCGATGCAGCTCCGGATACCAGGAACTTGGTGTCTTCAACAAGGGCCTTTGCTGTTTTCAGGATGTTCTCCCTGTGGAGAGAAAACACAATTGAGAACACAAAGTAGGCCTGTCAAAAAAAGTCAATAAAACAGTAGGAGACACTTCTGCACAAAGTACAGCAAGGTCACTAGGTTTGCTTCATAAAGGGAATCAGCTTTTTCAAAGCCTACAGACCTGTGCTGATCATGTGAAAGAATCTTAACTAATAAACACATCTATAAATACATTAAACGTCTGATGACGGCAGGCACTCATCAACTATTCCCATTATAAATTCTTATGTAAACGTGTCAGTGTAATTACACTCTCCCACCAGTGGTGGCACCATAACGTTTCAACTTTGTGTCTCCCAGTTCCTCAGGCTATGCTTCATGTGCTCCAACTACTGCCTGTAAAATAAACCAAGTAGTGTAAAAGCTCCTCTATTGTTTCTTAACTCCAACCGAAAAGATTTTTTGACCCCCCACAAGGACATTGTTCCGAGCACTGTAATATTTTCCTTAATCAAACCTGCTATCCCGCCTCCTTTCTTTCCTTAATACCTTATACCCAGGATTATTAAGCATCCAATCCTCCCTACTTTTTTGAGCCAGATCTCAGTTATCGACACCGCATCATATTGCCATGTGGCTATTGGCTCCTGTAGGTTACCAACCTTATTAACCACACTGCTTGGAGTCATTCCTAGTGCAAAGGAAGATGGTTGTGGTTGTTGGAGCTCAATCACCTCAGCTTCAGGACATCACTGCAGGAGTTGCTCTGGGTAGTGTCCTAGGCCCACCTATCTTCAGCTGCTTCATCAATGACCTTCCTTCAATCATAAGCTCAGAAGTGGGGATGTTCACTGACGATTGCACAATGTTCAGCACCATTCGCGACTCCTCAGATACTGAAGCAGTCCGGGTCAATATGCAGCAAGATCCGAACAACATTCAGGCTTGGGCTGAAAAGTGGCAAGTAACATTCGCACCACACAAGTGCCAGGTAATGTCCATCTCCAACAGGAGAGAATCTATCCATCTCCCCTTAATATTCAGAGGCATTACCATCGCTGAATCCCCACTGTCAACATCTTGGGGTCACCATTGACCAGAAGCTTAACTGGACCAGCCACATAAATGCTGTGGCTACAAGAGGTCAGAGGCTGGGAATTCTGCAACAAGTAACTCACCTGACTCCCCAGTGCCTGTCCACTGTGTACAAGGCACAAGTCAGGAGTGTGATGGAATACTCGCCAGTTGCAGCTCCAACAACACTCAAAAAGCTCTAGACTATCAAGAACAAAGCAGCCTGCTTGATTTGCACCCCATCGACCACCTTCAACATTCACTCCCTCCACCACTAGCCCACAGTGGCAGCAGTGTGTACCATATCCAAGATGCACTGCAGCAACTCACTGAGGGTCCTTCAACAGCACCTTCCAAACCCACGACCTCTACCACCTCGAAGGACAAGGGCAACAGATGCATGGGAACACCACCACCTGCAAGTTCCCCTCCAAGTCACACACCATCCTGAATTGGAACTGTATTGCGTTGACAGTAACAGAACTGCCTGTCTGTCTGTCTGTCTCCCGGACTACTGACTCCACTATTATTACTACATCCCTGCATGTTACTATACCCTCCTGTGCGCTCCTTTGCTTCACGGTGCCAAGCTCGGACTGCACTCCTTCGAGGTGTCATCACCCTCATTGGTATTCAGTGCCATTTGAAAGTGCCACACCCCCAGATAGCAGAATTTATGATGCCCATGACCCTTGGACAGAGCTGACGATCTCCCTCAGCTCCAATCAAAACCGTTAAGCCCTGATTTTAACCTCATCTGACTGGCAGGAATACGGCAGGCTCACGTTGAACACTTGTCTTACACACACGCCTATACTCGGTCCCCACTGACTTCAATGAAGCACTAAATCAAGTCAAACGGGCTCAAAGCCACTGGGTTCCTGCTGGGCGGGTGCAGTTAGAATGTCGTGACTGAAAGCACAAAAGAATCCTGCACGTTGGTGACTCACTCAGTGGAAGCAAACCTCCAGGGTCTCACCCCCCTCTCTTGCTCCCGAGGGAACCTCCTCCAACCCCATTTTCTCGAGTGTACACATGGCGTTAGCATGCTGCGACTGCTCCTTTGATGCCCACCTCCTTTGTGTTTGATGTGGCAGGATCTTCAGCTGTCTGAACCCCACAGTCTCAGTCGTCTTCCCGAAAACGCTAATGCGTTGCTATCCCTTTCCCTGCCTGCGAGCCTCATCGAAGCCCACCTTTTTGACTGTGCTTTTGACCATTGCCCCAGCTCCTGCTATTCCCCAACATCTCCTTTTGCCCCTGCAGAGTACAGTTTATTTATTAAGGATGCTATATTATCAATGGTTGGGATCGAGTAGCTGACTCAACTAACCTGTGGTCTGCAAACGACTCTTCGTTTTCTGCGTTGAGAGTGCCAGCTGTGGCGAACATGATGGTGGTGTCCAGATCGCCAATGATGCCAGACACAGCGCTGGCAGCAGTGATACAAGCCTGTGTGCCCCTATTCCCGGCTTGTAGGGCAGACAGAACCAAGGAAACCTGGGCGGAAAACGAGATCCATTCAGAACAATGCACCCGCTGTCTCACCTGATCAGACTCGCTCGGGAAGCTACCAAATGTGGAACAAGCCCCTGCTTTTCCAGTTCAAGGATTCATCAAAGTTTGGGTTTGCAGAAAGCAAATAAGGGAAACTAAAATGGTTTACAGCAGCTACATTTTAGCTTAATCTGACCTCAGTTTCTTATCATCGACCTGAATGAATGAACCTCTACGTTTTGGTGTCACATCAATGCTGATTGTGGGGTGTGGATTGTGATATGAAATGCATCAGATAAGAGTAGATGGAGAGAAACTATTTCCGTTGGTTGGGGAGTCTGGAACTAGGGGGCAGAGTCTTAAAAATTAGAGACAGACATTTCAGGAGTGAAATTAGGAGACACTGCGTCACACAAAGAGTGCTAGAAGTTTGGAATTCTCCACAAACAGCAATTGATGCTCAATCAATTGTTAGTTTTAAGGCTGAGATTGAGAGCCTTTTGTTAACCAAAGATATTAAGGGATATGGGGCAAAGGCAGGTCTATGGAGTTAGATCAGGGATCAGCCATGATATTGAATGGTGGAACAGGCTTGAGGGGCTAACAGGCCTCTTCCTGTTCCTGTCAGTCAGTCTAACTGGCCAACACTTAATTCCTGCAGCTATATCTTACAGCACAAAATGGCTTCAGAGTTATATGCCATCGATTTTTAACGACAATTATTCGGAGCAAACTTTTATCATCGTAGGTTATCATTTATCAGATGGGCTAAGGTCATGGAATAGAATCATAGAAAGTTTACGGCACAGAAAGAGGCCACTGCCCATCGTGTCTGCGCCAGCTGAAAAACGAGTCACCCAGCCGAATCCTACCTCCCAGAATTTGGTCCGTAGCCCTGCAGGTTACGGCACTTGAGGTGCATATCCAGACACCTTTAAAATGAGTTTAGGGGTTCTGCCTCTACTAGCCTTTCAGGCAGTGAGTTCCAGACCCCCACCACCCTCTGGGTGAAAAGATTTTCCTCACCTCCCCTCTAATCTTTCCACCAATCACGTTAAATCTCTGCCCCCTTAGTCACTGACCTCACTAAGGTAAATAGGCCCTAATCGCAGTAATAATCTTCCCTTCTTAACTGTCAGACTGGGTGAAGCTGTTATCGAAGATTTCTTCTGCTCTATAATTTTTGCCAGCCTATTTTTTTTTTTAACTTTGAAAGTAAAAAGCATCAGTTGACAGTCTATCCCTTTCAGCAACACAAGGGTTAAAGAGGGAATGAAACTGCCCTCACCTTCTCTGTCACAGCACGGGCGCACTCAATGAGCTCTCTTTTGGTGAAGCTGTCGATGGGGCTGACTTGAACAGCACCAGCTTTCTGCACCAGGAATATGCAGCCATGACCCAGGTCCTGCACCCGTGTCTTAATCTGGAATCCAATCTGCAGAGAGAGCGGCAGCAGATCATTACTGAAACCGGAACCAACGGCTGGGATCACTCTGACCCCATTTCAGAGAATGCTGAGGATGTCAAATGTCGGCTCGGTGACTGAAACGATGGTGAGCTGAGGCCAGAGGTGTATACAACTCAGAACGTCAGTGTACCTGTACCTTGGACTCAGGGAGAAAGTCATGTAGTCAAAAAGCAGAGGGGCAAGTGTATAAATGCAAGCAATTTGACAGGTGCTGGACCATGCATGAATTTAGTTTTGGGTACCTGATACAAGTGGTAATTTGTAATGAGATGGGTACACTAGTGTCAGGGTTATGTTCTTGGACGAGTAGTCCAGCACCCTAGCCTAATAGTCCACCAAACGGCAGTAAAAGTGGCCACAAAGCTATTATTAAAACCCAACTGTTTCACTAATGTCCGCCAGGGACATAAACCTCCTGCCCCATACCCACCCTATCCTATACATGACTCCAGGGCTGCCCACTTTGACTCCTGTCTCCAATATATTTAAAACAAATAAACATAAGTTTAGTTTAGTGATACAGCACTGAAACAGGCCCTTCGGCCCACCGAGTCTGTGCTGACCATCAACCACCCATTTATACTAATCCTACACTAATTCCATATTCCTACCACATCCCCACCTGTCCCTATATTTCCCTACCATCTACCTATACTAAGGGCAATTGCTAATGGCCAAATTACCTATCAACCTGCAAGTCTTTGGCATGTGGGAGGAAACCGGAGCACCCGGAGAAAACCCACGCAGACACAGGGAGAACTTGCAAACTCCACACAGGCAGTACCCAGAACTGAACCCGGGGCGCTGGAGCTGTGAGGCTGCGGTGCTAACCACTGCGCCACTGTGCCGCCCATCTTCAAAGTCTTCAAAGAATAAGAATAAAATGCTCATTTTTTAATTTCCCTATGATTTTTACAAATTATTACAAAGTTATAAAATATTTATATAGCATAGAAACAGGCCATTCAGCCCAACAGGTCCATGGTGGTGTGCACGTCGAAAGACTTCGTGGGGAAGTGTCACGTCATTTGAGCTGTAACATTGAGGGGTACAGTAGCATAGTGGTTATGCTATTGGACTAGTAATCCAGAGGCCTGGACTAACAATCGAGAGATACGAGTGCAAATCCCACCATGGCATTGGGAGAATTGAAATTCAGTTAATTAAATAAATCTACAATAAAATGCTAGTCTCGGTAATGGTGACCATGAAACTCCCAGATTGTGATAAAAACCCATCTACTTCACAAATGCCCTTTAGAGAAGGAAATCTGCCATCCTTACCTGGTCTGGCCTACATGTGACTCCAGACCAACAGCAATATGGTTGATTAATTGCCGTCTGAAATGGCCTAGCAAGTCACTCAGCTGTATTCAAGGCAGTGGCTCACCACCATCTTCTCGAGGGCAATTAGGGATGGGCAATAAATGCTGGCCTTGCCAGTGACGCTCACATCTCATGAATGAATTAAAAAAATAACATCCCCGTCTTACAGGAAGCTGTTGGAAATTGAGCAGATGAATTAACATGGTTGCTGCTAAATTGCCCTCACCAGCTAGAACAGTGGTTCAATGAGAGGGACCACCATCACCAGCTGCTCAGGGGCAAATGGAGATGGGCACAAAGACCAGCCTTGCCCACAGATGAATTCCATTAGTAAGGGAACGGCCTACCTCCTCGGTGTCAGCTGTGGCCGTAGCAAGTCGTCCTTGGTGAGCGAGGTGGCCATAGTCAGTGGTCACTTGGGAGGCTAGGCCGCCAAGCTCTTCAGGGCTGGTGACTGATTTGGACATCTGTGGAGAGAGAACAGAATGAGGGATGTAATAGTCAAACTGAGGTGTTGGAAAGAAGCGGATCGATCCACTGAATTGCTGGAAAACCGGCCAGTTTCTGGCTAAACTTTCACCTTGCCACAGAAATGTGGAAATCATGCCATTTGACTGAAATTCCTTTTCAAACACACACGCTAATGGGATTAGATTTCTATTAACATTTGAGGAGCTGGAATTTCAACGGACAAGTTGGCAAGGTCAACATAGCAACTTGGAGCAATGAAGAGGTGTGCGTGCGTGCGTGCGTGGTCTTCAGAGCTGATAGTTCTGTGGGGAGCCAATTCGCGGTACACAAGGCCACCATGACACTCACGTCAGGTGCAAGAGGGCCAACGATTCACTACGCCTCACTTACCATCTCCTGCGCCGTGACTGCAATCGCCTTGGAATATTTTACCATCGTGGTTTGATAGTCCACGAAGCTTCCCTCTGGTTCAGGAGGAGTGCCTTCATCCAGCTGGAACACAGGAGAGTGTGTGGGTTATGTACGGTAGTGTTGGCAATCATTACCACGTGCTAATCGGGCAACACTGAGCTATTAACAATCACGGGGAATGAGATCGGTCTTTACCAGTGGTGTGAAATGGGGCTCGAGTGAACCGAGAACCTGTTTTACATGGTCAACGGAATTGAAGACAATGGAAAAGAGAATTGAGCACAATGATGATTTGCTAGACACCAGTCTGATGCTAATGGCCAGGATCAATTACATCCCCATGAAGTGATACAAGGGAAACTAATTTGTGCAGGTCTTAAGTGGTGCCCTGCAGCTGTCTCAAAGGCTGAGAGTTTTGGTGGGAATGCGATGGTTATACATGATATTCCTCGCCACTGTTTCTACATTGTAAATATTGGGGAAATGGAAAATCTCCACACCAGTTGCGGGACGGGCACTCATGGTCTGAAACAGCAACTGAGACATTGAAACACAGCAACAGATGGATCCTACTTGGCACACTCGAATGATGGGAGTAATAATGCAGCAACATGAGAACGTGTTGACTTTATTGCTCATCGGCAGTCTAGAATGCTGAAAGTGTTGTTGGGATGACAGAGGAGATATTACACATGGACTGGACACTGCTGCAGTCCAAGATGCCAACACTCTTCTGTTTACAATACAAGGCTAATTACTGCCCAGATCTTCTTCAGTTACAATAAATCATCTCATTAAAAGACTGCTGACAAGTCCTGTTCAACCCTGAGCTGAGCTTTACACCCTCATTATGTCAAGGAACATGGCATCCACAGCTTTTAATGATTTCTATACTTGGATCCCCAAACCTCTCTGCTTATCCACAGTTCCTCACTTCCCAACATTCAGCAAACATTCTCGTCTATCTTTGTTAGGTCCAAACTTCGTTAGGGCCTCACCATTTCCCACATTGAGCTCTATCTGCCACCGTTTTGCCCACTCTCTTAATCTACCAATGTTTATTTATAACTTTCTGCCCTCATCTACACGAATTACTATGCTCCTAACTTCCACCTCTGTTTCTGCCCCTTATCTGTGCTTCCGTCAACTCCAGGTGTGACCAACAGCGCTGTCCTTCCTGTCTGCCTGTCCTTCAGAGACTTAAGCTCATCTGAAACTGCTGCCTGTATCCTAACTCTCGCCAAGTCCTGTTCACCCATCACCCCTGTGCTCACTGACTTACATTGGCTCCCAGTCCAGCCAAATCTCTATTTTAAGGTTCGCATGCTTGTTTCCAAATCCCTCCATGGTCTTGCCCCCATCTCTGTAATCTCCTCCAGCCCCACAACTCTCCGAGATCTCTGCGCATCTGATGTTAATTTCTCCACCACTGGCAGATGGGCAAACAGACAAAAAAAAGGACAAGGCTTTAGCTGCCTCGGACCTGGCCTCTGGAATTCCCTCCCTAAACCTCTCCTTCTCAAACTCTCTCTCCTCCTTTCAGACTCTCCTCATCTCTTTGACTACAATTTTGGTCATCTGCCCTAATATCTCCATCTGTGGCTCGGTGTCAAACTTGGTTTGATAACCTTTCTGAAGCACCTTGGGATGTTTGACCAAATTCAAGGCGCTATATAAATGCAAGTTGTTGTTAAAGGCTGGCGTGTAAATGGAAGTTGTGAATAAACAGGAACAATTTGTGCAGGAAACCACATGCAAGAGGACTTACTCTGTTCATTGCATCAGCGATGGCATCGACCATACCACCCACCATGCCGATGTCACTGGCAGCTTCATTCAGAGTTACCATGATATCATCTACTGCCTCCTTCATTAGCTGAGCTGCCTCTGTAATCGCGTCGTGTGTGTGCGCAGCCTGGCGAGTGAATAATACACAACAGCGTTATTTCCTGGGAGACACGGCTGCACTGTGAAATATAATACCTTGCACAGATAATTCCAACTTGGCGAAACCCACCATATGAGGAAGACGAGGGCCTCTTCAGGTCACGTGAGGTACTTTCCACATTAGCACAAATTCGCACTATTCAAAGGGAGGGACGATGACACTTGACAATGGGTGAACCATGTCTGGCTGTACAAGGAGTCCGGCTCACCGGAGCCCAGTCTCAAACCCTTGGCAACACACCCATGTAATAATGGCCAGTCATGCCCAATGCAGGGAGATCTCTTCAGGGTTACCACTGGGTCCCCTCACTCTCCGACCAGCATTAACTCATAAGGCAGGACCTATCCAGCCTTCCTGTACCTCACAGCTGGGCTCATGTACCTGCACGCTAAAGTGAGAAGCATAGGGCTGGGACCAGGAATGAAAATCATTAAATCGCTCTTCTCCTCAATTCCTCAGTCCAGAGGGATCTGAGACCAATTATAGCCCCTCATTGCCACTGCAGCTGAGACTGACCAATCGAGCACAGGTCAGGGATCAGCTCTGGGATCTTGCTGGTTTTGCGAGGCTCCGTACCTCACCAACGACCCTGGGAGGTCAGGACATAGGCCCTAACAAAAGTCAGATACATTTCTCATCTTGGTAAGATTTCAGGTCACACTACCAATTCAAACTTAAGCAGGCGTTATTCTGCACTTCGCGCAATGGGAACGCAGCATGAAGTGGGCCCATGCAAAACTGCATCACATGGACACGGAAGTGTGAGTATAACTACAGTCTCCACTCCTCCCAACAAACACAACCTGGGTCAAAATTAACAGTGATCAGAGGCTGAATCCACTACATACTTCTGACCAGTTTATTTCAAGCACAGGATTCTCCAACTTACTTGGTCTAAACATTCCATATGTATAAATTTAATTTGCAGCAGAGTTCATCAGAGAACTGAATTGTGAATTGAATGAAAAGGCGGTATGGTGAGATTTTTGGTATGTTTGACTCTTGGCCAGGTCAGATGTCGGGTTCGCTTCCATTAGAGAGTTCGATCCACTTCAGCTGAGAAATGGGGAGCGGGGAGTTGGTTTCATTAGGGTTGAGGCTGGCTGCCCAATAGAAGGCTATTTAGGAGGAAAACCTATGGGTTGCCTTGGATGGCTACCCCTTCAGGCTGCACGAACAATGGTTTGGAACAGATCATAGGAGGATCGAGCGACTTCCAGGGGAATGGAAAGTTCAGCTTTGGTTTCTTTCCTCTCTCCCAATGGAAAGACCTCCCATTGCTCCCAAACTACAACACTTCACTCCTCAGTCAGAGTGAAGGATGCTGTCAGGCACGGTCATTCCCAGCCAGACGAAGCACGAACACATTTCTGTTCAAAGTGTTCGCAGCCCAGTCAAGCGTTGTTGGATCACTTATTCCTCACTTTAGGTTTTCAGACCCTGCCTAACCTTCCCCCCCACCCCACCGTGTTGATGGTTGAATTCTGCTCAGACTTCTAAACTCAGTTCTACTGCAACATTTAAGCAATTGAAACTTCAGTGCCAATGGGGATTTGCGGAGTGCATCTGCCAATCAATGGAAGTCTTAAATAACAACGTAATTGTGGGGAACTTTAATCTTCAAATAGACTGGACCATTAAATTGACAAAGATGGTCCGGAAGATCAGTTTGTAGAATGCTTTCTTGACAGCTTCCGGGAGCAATACGTTATGGCAACAACGAGGGATAAAGCTTATTTAGAGCTAGCATTGTGCAATGAGGCAGGATTAATTAGTAATCTCATAGTAAAAGATCTGCTGGGAAATAGTGATCACAATACAACTGAACGCTATACTAAGTTTAAAAGTGACATACTCCAGACCCAAACAAGAATCTTAAACTTAAAACAAAGCTAATTACAACGGTATGAAGGGGGAGCTGGCTAAGGTTGATTGGGTAAATAGACTGAAAGGTATGGTGGTAAATAAACAGTGGAAACATATAAAGAAAAAATTCCAAATGTTCAACAAAAAAAATTCCATTAAAAAAACAAAAACTCAGCAAGGAAGATCCATCCAACGCTTAGTAAGGAAGTTAAGGATAGTATTAAGTTAAAAGAATAGGCTTATAATGTGGTAAAGAATAGTAGTAAGCCTGAGGATTGGAAATGGTTTAGAAACCAGCAAAGGGTCACCAGAAAGTTGATAAAAAGGGAAGAAATAGAATGAGTGTAAACTAGCCAGGAATATAACAGATTTTAAGAACTTTAACAAGTTTATAAAAAGGAGGAGAGTAGCTAAAGTAAACGATCCCTTAGAGGCAGAAACAGGAAAAATGATCATGGGGCATGAGGAAATGGCAGAGACATTGAACAAATATTTTGTGTCGGTCTTCACAGTAGAAGAAACAAATTACGTACCAGAAATAGAGGGTAACCTAGGGGCTAATAAGAGTGAGGAATTTAAAGTAACTAATATCAGCAGAGAAAAAGTATTAAGGGGCTAAAATCCAACAAATCCCCAGGACCTGATGGCCTACATCTTGGGGTTCTAAAAGAAGTAGCTGCAGAGATAGTGGAGGCACTGGTTTTGATTTTCCAAAATTCCCTAGATTCTAGAATCGTCCCAGCATACTGGAAGTTAGCAAATGTAACACTGCTATTCAAGAAAGGAAGGAGAGAGAAAACAAGGAATTACAGGCCAATCGGCCTGACATCAGTCATCGGGAAAGTTCTGGCAAGCATTATTAAGGAAGTCTTAACAATGTACTCAGGACATCATAGTATGATCAGACAGAGTCAAATGGTTTTACGAAAGGGAAATCGTTTTTGACAAATTTATTAGAGTTTTTTGAGGATGTAACTAGTAGGGTAGATAAAGGGGAACCAGTAGATGTAGTATACTTGGATTTCCAAAAGGCATTTGATACGGTACCACACAAAGGGTTAATACAGAAGATAAGGGCTCATGGAGTTGGGGGTAACATATTAGCACCGATAGAGGATTGGTTAACTGAAGCAGACAGCAGGGATAAAGGGGGCATTTTCAAGTGGGCAGGCTGTGACTAGTGAAGTGCAACAAGGATCAGTGCTGGGGCCTCAGCTATTTACAATCTGCATTAATGACTCAGATGAAGAGACAGAGAGTAATGTATCCAAGTTTGCTGACGATACAAAGCTAAATGGGAATGTAAGCTGTGAGGAGGAAACAAAGAGGGAGAGCAGTAAGTGGTGTACATCAATGATCCAGACTTAAGTGTAGGGGGCATGATTAAGAAGTTTGCAGATGAGACAAAAATTGGCCGTGTGGTTGATAATAAAGAAGAAAGCTGTAGATTGCAGGGAAAGATCTGTCCACAGATCCCTGAAGATAGCAGGACTGGTAGATAAGGTGTTTCAGAAGGCACATGGGATACTTTTCTTTATTAGTCGAGGCAAAGAATATAAGAGCAGGGAGGTTATGCTGGAACTGTATAAAACACTTGTTAGACCACAGCTAGAGTACTGCATACAATTCTGATTACCACATTACAGGAAGGATTTGATTCACTACAGAGGGTAAAGAAGAGATTTACGAGAATGTTGCCAGGAATGGAGAATTTTAGCTATGAGGGAAGATTGGATAGGCTCGGGTCGTTTTCTATGGAACAGAGGAGACTGAGGTGTATAAAATTATGGTGGGGGCTCAGATCGAGCGGATAGGAAGGACCTATTTCCCTGAGCAGAGACATCAATAACTGGGGGTGGTGGGTGTAGATTGAAAGTAATTGGCGGAAGGATTAGAGGGGAGTCGAGGAGAAATTGTTTTCACCCAGAGAGTGGTGAGGGTCTGGAACTCACTGTCTGAAAGGATGGTAGAGGCAGAAACTCTCATCGCATTTAAAAAAAAACACTTGGATATGCACTCGAGGTGCCGTAACCTGCAGGGCTACGGACCAAGGGGCGGAAGGTGGGATTAGACAGGATAACTCTCTTTCGGCCAGCACGGACACAATGGGCCCAATGGCCTCCTCCTATGCCGTAAATCTTTCGGTTTCTCCAAATCTCGCCACCCGCCTCAGCCTTTACTGGCCATGAGTGTTGAGCTTACACTGCCTTTCCAGCGCGCTAGACTTTTCTTACATCCGCCACCATTGGAGCAGTGACCGGAAAATCAGTTTCTCTGATGGGATTGAGATTAGGAAAACGGGGACAGGAGTAGGCTATTCACAGTCAGCCCCTCGAGCCTGTTCAATTCGAGCAAGCTTGATCTGTATTTTAACTCCATCTGCACACCTTGGTTCGGTAACTCTTAATGGTTTTGCCTCAAGGTCCGTAACTGGCTGTGTAGCACTTGGGTGCTGAGGTTGGGAAAGGCGATACAGAAACAGACGAGAACAGACTCCTTCAGTTCACAGAGCTGCTGAAAGCGTGGCTGCCTGTGTCTCGACACGGAGAAAAGGACAGCGGCAACTATTTTGGGAAATAAAAACGACACCTATCTCAGGAAGCCGGTTCCATCCTGGGCCACAAAATCGTGGATGGTTTTGCTGCCCGAACTCTTGTGCCAGAGGCCCACAATCTATCAGTCGGCAATCACAGGTCATTTGAGACGCTGGCATTATTAGCCATTTTTAGACAGTTTGCAGCGATTCTGATCTTTTTGTTTGTGGGCATTTCAATCTCATCCATCACCCAACTGGAAGTAATCAAAGACAGGAAGGTCTGAATTAGAAATCTATTCATAACCCCCCCTCCCGCTTGCTGGCTCATCACTGATTGTAGTCAGTGTAAATCACATGCCCTTATTGTAATGCTGACAATACCGAGACCCCACTTAATTCTGAAATAATGATAAGCTGCATGTATTTGGCACACACAAAGCTGTAACAGCACAACCACATCGCAGGCCTCAGCTCATAAATGATGCACAAAAAAGCCCTGCTCTCTGAATAAGACAACTATTCTACAACAGAGAATCAAACTTACCCAATGTATGTCGCTGACATTTCTCACCTGCCTGCACCCCCTGGCGCACTCACCCACCTGCTCCCCCCCCCCCCTCGCCCCCCCAGGCACTTCACCTTCGCACCCCCCCCACCCGCCTGTGGCCCACCTGCCCGGATCGCCGGGCACTCTCACCACAGACCCACCGCACTCAGCTATCCACAAGGTGCTCAGCGTCCCATTGCAAAAACAAGTGGAATGAAAAGACTCACTGTAGTGTGAAAAGGTTGCAGCCAGACCATAATGAGCCCGAGGCCAGGAAGCACAAATGACTTCCAATCAGCACTGAGAGCACATTAGGACCCAGCCAAGCAGATGTGAGCAGAGATACGAGGTGCACAATAGGAGCAGCACAGCAGGATATTACAGTCATAAAACAATTAATCAACAACTCTGCAGTTTCTGATAGTTTCCTGCCCTTGTTAACATCCTTGGACAATTGCCTAAAATGGTCACAGTTAACAGGACACAGACCAGCTCATGGAACACAAATATTAATTTGATTTTTAGTGTTTCTGGATAGAACTATGTGAGGTCAGGTTCAACATATTAAGCTTGTTGATATGCGAGTTCTAAATAGAGCAGTCTGTAAATCTATAAGGGCTTCCTGGTGTCTACCTTAATCTAATTACTGTTCATGCAGGGGTTTTATTGAGCAACTTACATACTGGCTAATGGAAACGGGTTTGCGGATCTTCACCAAGTTATGGATACAGTTGGGCCATTCCCACTGACAGCAACATTAAGTACAGAGGATTATGTTTAAAAGTCATTGGGGAACACAGAGTTATCAAGACGTTCATTAAAAAAAGTTACAGGCGAAACTGAGCCCAAAACATATGCTTGAATTTCATCTCAAAATCTTTCGCACACGGTTTTTCTTCGGAACAGAGGTTTGGAGCAGAGCGTTTGTTCGCTGTCATTGGGTGAAAATCCTGGAACTCCCTTCCTAACAGCACTGAGGGTGTACCTACCCCCACATGGACTGCAGCGGTTCAAGAAGGTGGCTCACCACCACCTTCTCAAGGGAATTTCAGGATGGGCAAAAAATGCTGGCCTAGCCAGCGCCGCCCACATCCCATGAAACGAATAAAAAAAAAAATCCATTGAGCTGTCACTTTGATACAATTTCCAGGGGCAACCACGCAAGGAGGAGGGTGGAAACAAGTCAAGTTAAAGAGAGGGTGCACACCATGCTGCAACATTCACGATCAGCCTCCTGCCCACGAAAGGAAATCAGAAGTTAGCTGTGCAAAACATTAAACAATTCAAATAACGAGACACTTCAGAAATCCTGGTCTGGGACCCATTTGCACAACTAGTTAGAAGATGAGTTTTTGCTTATTGCTATAGCGACATACAGTAGGAGCCCTGATGTTGCCTGATTGACAGTTCAGGATTGCTTTTCTCAATACTGAGCACAACTGAATCCAAGAATTCAAGGAGGAAGAAATTCAAGTGACGCTGCACTCCCATGGGAGCCGCACCTGAAGGGAGCACAGGCTAGAGAGTCAGTATGGAGAGACAATACAAAATAAAGGCCACAATTTCAAAGTGGGTGCAGGAGCAGAGGGACCTGGGTATATATGTGCATAAGTCATTGAAGGTGGCAGGACAGGTTGAGAGCGCGGTTAATAAAGCACACAGTATCCTGGGCTTTATTAATAGGGGTATAGAGTACAAGAGCAAGGAAGTTATGCTGAACTTGTATAAGACACTTATTCGGCCTCAGCTGGAATATTGTGTCCAATTCTGGGCGCTGCCCTTTGGGAAAGGGGTGAGGGCATTAGAGAGAGTGCAGAAAAGATTCACGAGCATGCTTCCAGGGATGAGGAATTTCAGTTATGAAGATAGACTGGAGAAGTTAGGACCGTTTTCCTTGGAGAATAGAAGGCTGAGAAGTGATCTGATAGAGGTATTCAAAATCATGAGGGGTCTGGACAGAGTAGATAGAGAGAAACTGTTCCCACTCGTGAAAGGATCAAGAACGAGAGGGCACAGACTTAAAGTCTTTGGTAAGAGAAGCAAAAGTGACATGAGCAAACACTTCTTCACGCAGCGAGTGGTTAAGGTCTGGAATGCGCTGCCTGAGAACGTGGTGGAGGCAGGTTCAACTGAAGCATTCAAAAAGGGAATTAGACTATCATATGAAAAGGAAGAATGTGCAGGGTTACGGGGAGAAGGTGGGGGAATAGCACGAGATGAAATGCACATTAGGAGAGCCGGTACAGACACGATGGGCCGAATGGCCTCCTTCTGCGCTGTAACAATTCTGAGAGTACAACAGTAATGCAAGGCCCACCCTCAACCAATGCTCCTACAGGAACCTCCCTCAAAGGGAGCACAGGCCAGAATCAGCGAGTACTGCCTCCTGTTGGTGAAGCAGAATGTACTCCAAAATACGCAAAATTTCCCTCGACTCATGAAGCTCATTATTAATTCCACTGGTAAAAGTTGTGAAACAAAAAAATAGTACAAAACTTCCAGAGAAGCAATTAAATTGCGGGTTGCAAGATGCAGGGGATTACTAGACACAGGTTGACTGCAGCACGGCAAGTTGCAGTTCTGTCTACTTGCTTCAAGGCATCACAGTTTATCAATCGCATGCTAGCCATCGAATTTACAAGGTCCACACTTCACGTACAAATTGCGTCCAACTTCACAGAAGTCAGAGGGTCAAACTGATACATGATAGAAATGGATGTCAGAAGGTAGCCTTCAAAAAAATAACCCCACTGCATATTCTAATGAAGTGAGTGCTTGAGCAGAAAATAAATCCCACAAATCTGCCATCACTCAAAATATAATCACTGTGAAATACAACAGTTTATACTGTGGCACCAGGCGACTGGCCAACAATTGCAGGCCTTCTAGCTTCATGTAAAACGCAGCGATGGTTAATTACATCCACAGCTCAGACTCTTTCTGTCCCAGATTTATACGGTTTCTTCCTCTGTCGCATTAGTTGTGGCTGTTAATGTTGCAGGTGCTTTAACTGCGTTATCATTTAAATTACTGGTCACCATTTAAAGTCCAAGGTTGACCCTTTTTTCCCCTCAGGGTGTGAAGATAATCTGACCCCCCCACCCCACCCCCCCTTCCTTCCCTGCCTGGCATCTCCTACAGCAGTGATGATGGGCTGGCTGCACTCCCATGCTTTGCCCTGGTGCCTCTCCGCAGGTGACCACTAGCAAGGGCATGACAGCAGGTCAATGGCCAATTCTGTCTCATTGACTCAGCCACTGAACCCGCTCTCCACCAACCTCTGCCAGCGGTGGTCAGGAATGCGATATCAAACCTCTGCCCCGCCTCCCAATTCCCCACTGGAGGCGCGGTGCATCACCATGCCAATGGTTGTCAACTGCGATTGGACGCACTCCTGGAAGTTTCATCACATGGCCTCCTTCCATTGCTCACCCAATGTATCCATCCTTGTAGCTGCCCACGTCCCCCGAGTGGAAAGTAAACAACCTTTTTTAATCTGATATTTTTATAACCAATAAAGAAATGGAAAAAAAAAACAATTTTGTTTCATGCCTCAATGAGTTTTCTCCCAAGTTGTCCTGGAGATGAATCTTCCATCCTTGAAGACTCCAGGGCAATCCTGGAGGGTTGGAAATCCCAGCTGATCTTTGCAGATAACCAGGACCACCATCATCTTCTGGAAGCTGAAACCCCTGAAACTCGCTGCCTCCAAGGGTGGTGGAAGTGGAAACGATGAAAGATTTCAAAAGGAAATTGGATGGGCACTTGAGGGAAATAAACTTGCAGGGCTAAGGGGATAGAGCCGGGTAATGGGACAGATTGGATTGCTCGACAGAGAGCCAGCATGAACTCGATGGGCCGAATGGCCCCCTTCTGAGTCATTATAACTCTGACATCTCAGATTAAAAAGCTCAAGTAAAAGTTAAACTGCATACATTATTTAAAAAAAAATCAGCTAGCATCCAAATTAAATGAAAATGTCGGAAGGCAATATTTTAGAAAAGACCTGCAAATTGTCCTCTGTGCCACACCGTACCTTGGGGTTGCCGCCGCCTTCCTTGGCTGCGTAGAGCATTTGCAACGCGGACTCTGCCAGGGTCTTGGTTTGGTCCAACACGGTCATCTGCTGCTGGTGGTCAAGGAGCTTGGATGCCACACCGATGGAGGCCAGAGTCAACGGTTCAAAGTAACTGGCCAACTGGGTGACCTGGAAGTAATGGAGTGAGACAATAAAATGTTTTTACAAAGGAGGAAATGCTTGCTGGAACCAAAAGCACGATGGGTTGGTGCAAGGACCAACTATCGACCTGCTCATTCCGTACGGGAGCACACAGTCTCAGGATCAGGGGTGAGCATTTAAGACCGAGAGGAGGAGAAATCTCTTCCCTCAGAGTTGTGAATCTTTGGAATTTTCTACCCCAGAGAGTTGTGGATGCTCCCTCACTGAGGATATTCAAGGCTGAGATCGATAGATTCTTGTTCTCTCAGGGAATCAAGGGATCTGGCAAGCAGACGGGAAAGTGGAGTTGAAGCAGATCAGCCACGATCGTATTGAACGGCGGAGCAGGCTTGATGGGCCGTATGGGCTACGTCTGCTCCTATTTCTTATCTTCTTACCTTATGGCCCAGCTGGGCAGCTTCCCCTCGAGCAGCTGTCGTTATTGGATCGATCAGGTGTCCTATTTCCTGTACCGTAGAGCTCATCTGTTCCTGCAAAGCCTGATGGACAGAGAACAATCCGGAGAAAGGGTTTAGAGCAGAGGGCCGAAAACAAGCAACAGATTTCAAGGCAGGAAAAACGGCTGCTTTCGTGTAGAGGTCTGGTCATACCACATATAGACTTGGCAACCACGCAAACTAGGCACAGACATGGACGTGGGCGTTGCACGAACTGAAAACGGAATCTAACTTTATCCTTCATCCCCGTCCCAAACACCCTGGGCTCAGACAGGCTGTTGACAATCCCGAACATCCCACTTGAACCTGAGCAGGGCTTCCCACCCCCATAATCGCACCAAGACTGCATATTTCCACCTCCTTAACCTCGCCCGTCTCCATCTCTGTCTCAGCCCATCTGCTCTCCGAATTCTCTCCAGTGCTCTCCTAACCTGCCTCCCTCTGTAAACTGCAGCTCACCCAAACCTCTGTTCTCCATATCCCACACACCCAGTGACCTTAAATCAGTCTGCACTGGCATTCCAGAATCTGCATTCACCATGACTCCCTCTCCTAGAATCATAGCATGATACAGCACAGGAGGCCGCCATCCTGTATTTGTGTAAAGGAAACATGGCGGATGCTGATGGTGAGATGGGACATGCAGTAGCGCATGCCCGCAAGGATCCGAATCCAACTGGATCTATCAGGGCTCCCGTCACAGCATATAACACCCAGAAAATGATTAAACATCGAAGTCTATGAGAGTGAAAAATGTTGCCTTTGAAGCACTTTCCGTTTAGTGACACCCTAATACTTGGTTCCAAATGTACGTCATGCAATTAATAGCAAACAAAAGATGCAAAAATAGTTCGGACTGAATCAAGCATCTTCGAATTTGCAGTCCTGCCTGCACCACCAGAAAAGCCAACACTGGCACAGAGCTGGAACACCCACTGATCCCTTCTACCATGCTTTCCGTCACCAATTCCGTTCCCTATCCATTCACTCCATCCTCCCATAAGTAACCTAACTTCCACTTCTGTAGCTGCCCAACTCCACCTGCTGCTGAAACCCTCATCCATGCCTTTGTTACCTCGAGACTTGACGACTCCAATACTCTCTTGGCTGATCGGCAGTCGCCTTTCCTCCATATACTTGAGGTTATCCAAAACTCTGCTGTCTCGCACCAAGTCCCATTCACCCATCACCTCCTGTGCTCGCTGACCTACACCGGCTCCCGAACCAGCAGCCCTTCAATTTGCAAGCTCATCCTTGTTTTCAAATCATGGTCTCGTCCCTTGCTATCTCCATAACTGCCTCCAGCCCTACAACCCTCAGAGATCTCTGCACTCCTCCAATTCTGACCTCTGGCACATTCCAGAGTTTCATCGCTCCACCAATGTCAACCATGCCGTCAGCTGGAATTCCCTCCCTAAACCTCACCGCCTCTACCTCTCTCTCCTGGTTTAAGAGGCTCCTTAAAACCTACCTCTCTTGGATGAAGCTTTTGGTCATCTGTCCTAATGTCTCAAGTGGCTCGGTGTCAAATTTTGTTGGATAATGCTCCTACGAAGCACCTTGGGAAGTTTTACCAAGGTTTTACCGCTATATAAATGCAAATTGCTGTTATTGTTGTTGTTGGAAGCTCCTCTAACCACCAGCTCAGGAAGGGCATTAAAAGGAGTGGAACAGTGATGTGAGGTGCTTTCACTTTCCGTGAGGACAGTGTAGCCACCAAATCAGCCGCCCCTCTGTGACCCACCCTCCTATTATCCAGCATCCTGACCATTTCGCAGGCCGAGGCCTGAGACAAGGCACAGACTCACTGCACTGCCACTCTTTGTATTTTATCCGATATCAAATGCTTCCCTCTCATCTTTGCCCTGGATCTGTCCTGGCTCCCGTGCCGAGGCTAGTGTTGCAACACACATTGAAAACCAAAATAGTGAGGAGGGAATTTTATGAGCCCTGCACCAACAGCATTGGTGGCAGGTGGGGTGATGTAATTTAGGTGCGAGTTGTTTTTATTCGGATTTCCGACGGTGGGTTTTTGTATCGCAATTAAGTCAATGGCGTGTTTGTGGCAGTCCGGGGCTCACACCCCGCCCTGCGCACAGCAGCCAATTGCATCTTTGCATTCATTTCCACTCCATGAATATTCATTAGGCAACACTTCCTTCAAATCGAGACCTACCTGCCAGATGACGTTAGCGGCAAACGGTACTCCCAGTGCCAGCCGGTTCACATTCCTTTAAAGGCGGCGAACACCACTCGGCTTTGTGCAGTTGTGTCGCAGGTCAGTGGTTTCACGTCTTGCACTCATCGGCACAAGGAAGGCCAATCTTGGAATGTTTGGCGCCAGGCTCGGCACCAGCAAAGGGCAAATCTTCTCAGGCAATGGTGGGGGGGTGGGTGCACGGAGGGGCAGGGAAGGGTGGAATCTTGGGTGGTTGAACCGGCAAGGAGGCATCACTGAACCGTGGGGCGGTGGAGGCGATGCTTGGGCGCAAACTGAAAATGAAGGTCAACCAAGTCCAAATTATAGGGAGCTTATTCTGTAGCCGCAACCAGGATATGCTTCCGAAGGCTGCTGATCCTTGTGGCTGGCAGCACAGACTGATTTATTGACGTGTGGCTCATGGGGCTTCACATGAAAGCAGAAGTCCATCCCAGCCGCATGATCGCATGCGTCTCCTATGCCCGTCGCCGCACCGCATGTCAAACTGCGCGCGGAATGGGAAAAGGGGCGGAAGCAGAAGTTCCGCTTCCACCGTCAGAAAACGCCGCGGGATGCCAAATCCCGGCTGGGGTCTCCACATTGCGTGGCAATTCCCTGGATAGGCTCCCTCTACAATGGGAGAAGATAGAGGCTGCGCTCCGGTGAAAGAAGGAAACAAGACAATTTGCACTTTACCTCCAGTGAAATGTCGTCTCTCGTTGGCAGGTTCTGACTGACTGCCGCGAGGGAAGCTTGCTCAATCTCCCGGATGCACTTGTTAATGTTGTCGATCGAGCAGTCACATTCCCGCTGGCCCGGAGCCTTATCCCTTGGGCAGACAAAACGATTTGAACAGCAGCAGCTCACTCGCACATCACAATTGACACCAGTCTTGACCAACAAGTTTCCCATGGCAGGGCTAATAATTAGCATCAGCGCTCCTATTAAATGCTAGCCACATAAATGGCTTATTACAATAATTCGGACTCCAACACTGCATTGAATTACTGCTGGAGGACAAAGTCTAGACAATTTTAAATTGTCATAGCTATGAACTGGGAAAACACAGATTCTATCCTGTCCATCACGGTACCCAGATCAACATCAAATGTGGCTCAGTGAGTATAACTGTATAATTTTCACCTCTCTGCTATGTGCACACTGGGCTAGAGATCCACGATACAGGTAATTGTACGTACGGTGCTGGAGGACGAGCTGAATGAGCGGGGATCTTTGCCAAGCTTGGCCTGCGCACAAGCATCAAAGCTTCAGCCGTACATTCAATCTCACCACCAAGTTGGGATCTCAGACTTCGAGTTCATCCCTGGACTGGGCACCACTTCGGCTAGTATGGACACAGGCGGAGGGCGGGTGGGAGGGAATTTCTTTACAACGGCCAGCGAGGGTGTTAAATTGTAAGATGTGTGAAACTGGTCCCCGATCCGTTGAGAAGAGGCCTAATTCCAGTGTAAGTGAGGCGGGTTTGGTGTTGTCCGAATGGAGAGGAGGATCAGGGATTTTAACGGGGTTTGGTTGCTCAGATTGCGGCAGCCGTTTAAATTTACAATTGCGGGTCAGGTTTCCCAGGGCTGAGGAAACCTGGAGTGAGGCGGGAGCGGCTGGATCAAGCAGGTTAAGGGCTTTTCCAGCACTGCTTGTGGGCCAGGATGAGGACTGCTCAAAGCCCCCGGCCCCCCTCACTGGTCCCTCAAGCTCACCTGCCGGAATCGGCTGACTACCAACCATCATCTCGAGGTCTCCCCCCTCCCCACAAGCTCCAGACCACCCGCCTGTGATCTCTCCCCCACGCAATCAGATTCTCCTTTCCCTTGTCGCTTTGTACAGCTAGCTTTCCTGGGTGGTTCCCTTGACAGAGGCCAGCATTAAATCCGACAGGATCTCCACTTTTCCGGGTTTCCCCGCAGCAGATAGGCACCCCTGCTTCCTCCCCAATAACATCGGGGGGCGACGGTCTCTGTGAGCTTCTGTTTTGTAGAGTACAAGTCAGGAGAGCCGAGTGCAAGGGGAAGAACAACTGCAAGATGGACTCAAAACAGTGACTCTCAGATCCATCTGGATCCTCCAGTGGAAAGATGTCGACGTGAGATTAAGAACCTTGGATGCATTTTTCATTCATAAGCGCGCAATAACATTGGAAACAAAAGGTCCTGCAAAGTAACTGATACTAAAGCTCACCTGATAGAGGTTATGAGGCTCTTTATCGAGTCTGAGACAGTGCGCGAATGTCCTGCCAGTATGGACCAGGTTGGTGGGTCCTTTGGGTTGATCGCCAGCGATCGGGCACTTTTGATAAGGGAGGACGAGCTGTCCAGCATCGATCGGGCAGCTGCAAGTATTGGCTCCTGTGCCTGCACGCCCTGCAAGAGGAAATCCAAAGGAATGTGGAGACTTAACAGATTTTAGACATGGGTGTAGCAGCCTTAAGTACACCGCAACTGCGAAGTAGAACCTTCATTCAGATCCTGCTATCTGTTTGGACAAGGTTCCCTGTTGTTCATAAAACATCCCGTTTCCAATGCTCCATGAATACTAACAGAGTAACGCACATGGATTTTATTCCTGCACTATCAGTCCCCAATACAATAATATTGAGCTGTAGTGCTTTTATAGTAAAGGCTTTTGGCCAAAAATATAAGGTAGTCACTAATAAATCCAATAGGAAATTCAGAAGAAACCCCTTTACCCAGAAAGTGGCGAGAATGTGGAACTCACTACCACAGCGAGTTGTTGAAGTGAATCGTACAGATGGATTTAGGGGGGGGGGGGGGTGAAGCTAGATAAACACATGATGGAGAAAGGAACTGAAGGCTTTGTTGATAGGGTGACATGAATAGAGGGGACTTGTGTGGAGCATAAACACTGAAATGGAGTTGGCCTGAATGGGTGAATGTGAACATTGTATGTCATTTAATTCTATAGAAGGCCGACGAATGACATTTGCTCACAAGTTAAATAATGAGCTCTAGTATTCTGTCAGCTCCCAATAAAACATCGCAAAGCTGTCAGACAGCAATGGTTAAAATGAGTGTTTATGAAACATCATACTGAAACGGAAATTACAGATTCAGCTCCGCTGTAGACCTTCTGGAGTTTGGTACCATTTCTCCAAAGGTGAGTCAGGTGAACACTGGGTAAAGGGGTTTAGATTCATGTGGTCAAGCTTGCTTCACCTGCCCCTCAGTAAAATGAAACATAGAGAATGATCTTGTTTCATTCAATTGGTACAACTTACATTGGTGAAATGACACAAGATAAAGACCATGTGATGCCATCTCACTCTGGTCGACTGTCTTACTACACTTGAAGAGAATAATCCCTCACAATCTGTTCTACAGACTCGAGACAGAAGCCACTCTCCTCGTGGTTTTTTTGGTTGTCCTCCTTTCAAAAGCTGGATTGCCTTCTGGTGAGAGCTTTGTGATTTGTAAAAACCTTTTCTCTCTCACAGATGGACAGCGATTATATAGGACTCTCCCAACACAATGCTAAAGTATCTTTCTGAATATCTAAACCAATCAATCGTTCATTCTTTAGTCTGTGTGACAAGCAACTTCCAGATATCAATCACCGCTGTCCCAGTGCCTCTTTATTGGTGGGACTAAACATTGCTTTAAAAGAAAAAGCTTTTAAAGCAAATATTTTGCAAATCCTTACTGTGGAAAAATGGTTAAAACTTCCAGTGGCATCTGCTATTGACATGACTATTCCAGCTCTCCTTTGGCCAGCCTCCCAATCTTCCACTTTCCCGAAACCTCACCTCACCCAAAACTCTGTCTCCTACATCCTGACTCGCACCAAGTCCCACTCACCTATTGCCCCTGAGCTTGCTGACCTACATTGACTCCTGTAATATTACTTGCTCCTTTGATATGTGAACTATTGTACGACTCACAGGACCACTAGTAATATCCAAAGAAAACTAAGGGCTTTTATGAAATTTTAAACTAGAACATATAAAAGCAAAGAGTTACTGCACGAGCCACATCAAAACACATCTCACTATGTCAGGCTACACCCACAACTTCCTGGTTATGTGATGCAACATCACTTCCTCTGGTGATCTTCACTTACAGCTTCTTCAGGTGGTCTTCTTCAGGTTGTCCCACAACAGTTCCTGGTCCAGCAATGCCTTGAATTTGAAGTTCTCACCTTTGTTTTCAACTCCTTCCTTGGCCTCACTGCTCCCTATCGCCAATCTCCTCCAGCTCTAAAAACCTCCAAGATTTCTGCTCCCCTCTGATTCAGGCCTCTTGCGAATTCCCAATTTTAATCCATTTGTGGCCGTGCTTTACCTGCCAGGGTCCCAAGCTCTGGAATTCCCTCCTGAAACCTCTCCAGCTCTCTCCTCGACCAAGCTGTTGGTAACCTGTTCTTTTATCTCCTTACGTGGCTCGCTGTCAAATTCTGTTTTAGAACGTTCCTGTGAAGTGCCTGGAGGCGTTTTACTACATTCAAGGTGCTAAATAAATACAAGTTTTTTTTAAAACTATATTTAGTTGCTTTTGTAGGTGTTCATATGCAAGGATTGCAAGATGTAGGAAGGAGGTGGAGAGAGTGGGAGATACAAAAAGGAAGGGAGAAATAGAAAGGTGTGGGAGAATTTTTGGGATGGTTGTTGTTAAAAGGGAAATGAGGATGGGGAGCCGCAAATGCTCAGATAAGCCAGAAAGAAAAGTGGGAGATAGGGAATATGTTTTATGCATAAGAGACAAAGAAGGCAGTACAAAGGTTCTGGGAGATGTCAGAAGTGACAGGGCTATTGGTGTGAATGCTTCATTACCCACTGTTAATTATTGTAGTAACATCAGTGTTGATCTTTGACTCTCATTAGAATTGGGGCAGGCTGGTGGTGGGGGAGGGGGGGGGGGGAAGGGGAGTGGGAGAATCAACTAATTCCCAATTGTCCGGCAGGATGAGAAGCTGCTAAATCTGCAAGGCTTGGACTGTGCATGACCCCTGTCCCACATTATGCGGCCGACCCTTAACTGTCCTCTCAAGTGGCCCAGTGAGCCACCCAGCTGTACAAACAATGACTTGTCACAATGGCCTTTCCTCCCCCAGCTGTGAACAGGGGTCTTGAATGAACTGTTGCCTCTCTGTCGTCAGGGTGAAGGACATCAAGGAACCGGTGGAGAAACTCCTGGATTGGGAGAAAGAGCAGCTGAAGGCCCATAGTCCATCTTGCCCAATGACATAGACAGAGGCACATTAAAGGTCTTGCAGAGGCAGTTTAAGGAGTAGGGTGTGTGATTGAAAAACAAGGGCTTAAGGGATTGATTCACGTGCCATGCACTGGATGCATTAACAAGAGAGGGGTCAGTGTATGTCTGCAGGCCTGATGCAAGAGGGAAGGATTCACCTCCTTAAGGCATTGGAGTGTGTTCTGGGACAAGAGAAGGTCATAGGAACATAGGAGCAGGAGTTGTCCATTTGGCCACTCGTGCCTGCTCCTCCAGTCAACTAGATCATGGCTGATCTTGGACCTCAGTGCCATTTTCCCGCACGATCACCTGATGCCTTTAAGATATAGAAATCTATCGATCTTTGACTTGAATATACTGAGTCTCCACCGCCCTCTGGGGTGGAGAATTCCAAAGATTCACCATCCTGAGTGAAGAAATGCCTCCTCATCTCAGTCCTGAATGACCTACCTTAATATCAAAGGGATGGCCTTCACCTGCACTGTTCTTGCAGAAGATGGTGCAGCAAGGGGTATGGATATTCTACAATAGCTTGCATTTACATAGAACCTTCAACATAGTAAGATGTTGCAAGACATTCCACAGGAGCTTAATAAGACAAAAATCCAGTCATGAATGGTGGTGGACAATTATACAACTAACTAGAGGAGGAAGTTCCACAAAGAGCCCCATCCTCAATCATGGGGGCGTCCAGCACGCCACTGCAAAAGACAAGCATTAGGGGAAGCGGCGGCACAGTGGTATTATCACTGGACTAGTAACCCAGAGTATTGATCTGGAGACATGGGTTTGAATCCCACCACAGCAGAAGGTGGAATTTGAATTTAATTAATAAAAATCTGGAATTAAAAGCTCGTCTGATGATGGCCATGAAACCATTGTCGATTGTTGTAAAAACCCATCTGGTTCATTAATGTCCTTTCGGGAAGGAAATCTGCCGTCCTTACCTGGTCTGGCCTACATGTGACTCCAGGCCCACAGCAATATGGTTAACTCTTACATGCCCTCTGAAATGGCCTAGCAAGCCACTCAGTTGTACCTAACCACTACGAAATCAATAAAAAGAATCAGCACTGTGGGTGTACCTACCTCACATGGACTGCAGTGGTTCAAGAAGGCAGCTCACCACCACCTTCTCAAGGGCAATAAGGGATGGGCAATAAATGCTGGCCTAGCCAGTGACACCCACATCCCATGAATGAATTAAAAAAAACTTTCATCCAGAAGTACTGAGTGGATGATCCATCTTGGCCTCCTCCTGAGGTCCCCAGCATTACAGATGCCAGTGTCCAGCCACTTCGATTCACTCCACGCAAGTTCAAGAGACAGCTGAAGGCACTGGATACAGCAAGGGCTACGGACCCCGACAACATGTCGGCTGTCGTTCTGAAGAGTTGTACGCCAGAAGTAGCCGTGCCCCTAGCCAAGCTGTTCCAGTACAGCTACAACACAGGCATCTACCCGACAAAGTGGAAAATTGCCCAAGTATGTCCTGTCCACAAAAAACAGGACAAATCCAATCCAGTCAATAACCATCCTATCAGTCTACTCTTGATCATTAGCAAAGTGATGGAATGTGTCAGTGACAGTCCTATCAAGTGGCATTTACCCAGCAATAACCTGCTCACCGATGCTCAGTTTGGGTTCCGGCAGGGCCACTCAGCTCCAGACCTCATTACAGCCTTGGTCTAAATATAGACAAAAGAGCTGAATTCCAGAGGTGAGGCGAGAATGACTGCCCCTGACATTAAGGCAGCATTTGACCAAGTATGGCATCAAGGAGCCAGAGCAAAATTGACATCAATGGGAATCAGGGGGAAAAACTCGACACTGGTTGGAGTCATACCTAGCACCAAAAAAGATGGTCGTGGTTGTTGGAGGCCAATCATCTCAGTCCCAGGACATCACTGCAGGAGTTCCTTAGGGCAGTGTCCTAGGCCCAACCATCTTCAGCTGCTTCATCAATGACCTTCCTGCCATCATTAGGTCAGAAGTGGGGATGTCCGCTGATGATTGTACAATGTTCAGTACCATTTGCAACTCTTCAGATAACGAAGCAGTCCGTACCCGCTTGCAGCGGGACCTGGACAACATTCAGTCTTGGGCTGATAAGTGGCAATTAAGATTCGCGCCGCACAAGTGCCAGGCAATAAGAGAGAGCGAGTGAGTGAGAGAGCAATGCAAAAACAGAGCAATAATACTGCATAATTTTAACTATCCCGAGATAGACAGGAATAAAGATGGTGCATCCAGTGCTTCATCTGAGGCCAGTGTGCTACTCGTTCAAACAAGGAAAGAAGCATCGATTGGTTTCATTCTCAGCAAAGCATTTAAAAAAAATTAATTGATGGGATGTGGGCATCTCTGACCAAGCCGACACTTACTGCCCATCCCTAATTGCCCTCGAGAAGCTGGTAGTGAGTGGCTTGCTCGGCCATTTCGGAGGGCAGTTAAGAGTCAACCACATTGCTGTGGGTCTGGAGTTATTAGTGAACCAGGTGAGTTTTTATGACAATCCGGAAATTTCTTGGTCGCTATTACTGATAGTGGCTTTTTATTCCAGAGTTATTTAATTAACTGAATTTAAATTCCCCAGCCGCTGCGGTGGGATTTGAACAAATGGCTCCTTACCTTCACTTAGTGAAATTTTATCATCACTCCTTATTCAAAAGATTCAAAAGATAAATAATCCCTTTTGGATGCTGATAGTGACTATTTTCATGCTGCCTAATTTCCGTTCTGCTGTAACTGTGTCGGTAAAAGCTGTGACCTATGCCTCTCCTACAAAGTTGAATGAAAGCATCATACCAGTTTCTGAAAAGCCAACTATGCAGGTTACGACAACTGGTCTAAGCGTTGACCCACTCACATATCTCCAGGCAATAGAGTGTGGCAGGCGTACAAGGCACAGGGTTAATGGAAAGATAATTTGGCCTCTAGAGAACAGTTTCATGTTGTATTGTAATTTATAACTCTGCAAACAGATCCAGTTACGAGCTGCAAAACACTAATGGCTCTTTGCACTGGTCCCAAATGTACAACAATATATTAGAGATTCAGGAAGCAGGGACGATATATATCCTTGGGTTAATGGGTATTGACTGATAGTGGTTTCTACTGGAGAGCACAACTTGGGTGGGTCACAAAATGGTTTATGTGAAATCAAAGGTGGCTTTTCAGGGCTCATAGGGATGACTCAGTGACTTTTTTCCAATGATTGTTTACAGACCAGGCGGGGTCCCAATTTTGATCAGTGCACGGTTACCTGGGCTCAGGAAAGAGAGCAGGAGGGCCAACGCAAGTGCCATGGTGATTGAAGAGGGGACAACTGGCCAGAGATCTAGCTCCTCATTGCTCTCTAGTGACCCAGTCTCCTTGCATTTTAACCCTTGGAATCCAGGTAAAGGTAAGCTGCACTCCCACCAGGGCCAATATATATTTCCAAAGGTGCGATTCCCAGAACTGCTCACAGTACTGTGGTCTAACCAGGGGTCGGCAACATGTCCGTACACAGACACCGGTGCCTGTGGTAAAAAATTTTGGGAGGTCCGCAACTGGTGATTTCAGGGATGAGACATTTTCCATTGCCATCTTCTTTCCGAGCAGACAGGCTTTAAAAAAGGAAAAAAAAAATGCACTTTCCGTTTCACAGCTGAATTGGAATTTCTGAGCTCGGATCTTTATCTTATGCTCATTAATACTCCATTCCAGATTCACAGCTGACCGGTGCTGGGAAAAGAGCAGTTTCCAAACTTCGGACAGATTCGGGGCTTTCGGCAGGTTTTGATTTTTTTTTTTTAAAAAGCCCGCCGGAAATCCATGAAGCTGATCGAAGTTCGGACACTTCAGTTCCCGCTCTCACCAACGGTGTGTGGGGCGGAGAGAGAGGAGGGGGCAGAGAGAGAGAGGAGGGGGCAGAGAGAGAGAGGAGGGGGCAGAGAGAGAGAGGAGGGGGCAGAGAGAGAGAGGAGGGGGCAGAGAGAGAGAGGAGGGGGCACAGAGAGAGAGGAGGGGGCACAGAGAGAGAGGAGGGGGCACAGAGAGAGAGGAGGGGGCACAGAGAGAGAGGAGGGGGCAGAGAGAGAGAGGAGGGGGCACAGAGAGAGAGGAGGGGGCACAGAGAGAGAGGAGGGGGCACAGAGAGAGAGCTTGAGGAGGACAGAGAGGGATGTGGGGGGGGGAAAGAGAGTGAGAGCGAGAGAGAGAGAGAGAGAGCGAGAGAGGGGGAGGAGGGGGCAGAGAGAGAGAGAGAGAGAGAGAGAGAGAGAGAGAGAGAGAGAGAGAGAGAGAGGAGGGGGCAGAGAGAGAGAGGGGGGGGGGGAAGAGAGATCACTCCTGACAGATGGACATCTATCCAGAATATTCCACATCGCTACAAATGTGTTGGCACACACTGACTACTTGGGCAATCAAATAAAATTGCCAGGTATCTCACTGAATTAGTGTCTAACATAGTGACGAGAAATTGGACAATAAATGAGTCTTCTCACTTAAAGCTTCTTCACAAAAATGCACATTTGTAGTTATTTTGATTCATAGTGATAAATATTTAATACCTTTAACGTTCCGAAATTGTCTCACTGGCCCCCTATGTAAGACAAAAATTGTAATGTGCACCCCCGCCCCCATGCAAAATGTTGGACACCCCTGCTCCATGCCTTTAAACTTGCGTTTTAAAACAAGCTAGCAGCTAGGTTATTTTAAAACACAAGTTTAAAGGCTTGTGTTATGTAAACTCATTTTAAAATGGCAAAAGCCACTTAGGGAATGTCTCGATTTCTATGCTCTGGCACGCATTACTTTCACCTGGGACACAAGCTCAGTGACGTGTTGAAAGTTGCTGGACTTTTACTTGTTTATCAATGCCACAATTCTGCTACTATCAATTTGCAATCACATTGTCACAGAACTTGTATTGAGGGGAAAACAGGCAATAAAATCCAAGGAATCTCCAGAAGTCAGCACTATAAGTTCCTCATGATTACAAGAGTGCAGTATAATGGGACTGTGTGATATTGGCAAAAAAAAGCATGCTGCTGACCCGCATACAATAGTTATTAAATACAATGCAACAGATAGCTTTAATAAACTTTCAGCTATGATGAACTGGCTACAATTCCTTCACAAAATCAATGTTGCATTTGCAGTTTTAAAAACTATTGAAGTAAAAATTTATTATGTTTCAATGACCGTGTTAAAAAGAGTCATTAACTGATTTTTGTTTGCTGCAAATTGAATTAAAACGACAAGTTTTACAAGTATTCAAAGAACAGTAACTATGTGATGAAATATAGGTATAATAGACTTAATTAGGTAGAATTTAGCTAAAATTAATACATTATACCTTTTAGAATTCAAGATTGAATGAATGGTCAGTTTTCAAGACTGCCTGTAATACATGAACATCCCTGTTACAGTGGAATGTGCACAAGAAACACCTTTTAAGTTAAATACATCCATTCCAAGGACTCTGCTACATCGGAAACATACCGAGACAGGCTATATATGGTCCGTACTGATAACTATAATCTTCATTAGTTGATAATGTTAATGATATAGACAGATTGACTTAAGGAGATGGTACAAGGTACCATCAAAGAACCATCACAAAAACAGTTACTGCACAAATTTAATTAAAAATCTTTTAAGTATAAAACACACTTATAAAGTTAAGTCTTCGCATTACTATAAAACACTACAAACATTTGGACTAGATAAAAGCTCACACCTTCATGAGATGGGAATTCTCAGCAGATAATTAGTTAGCAAGAAGCAGCTAATGATGTTACCATATATGGATGACAAAAGCAGGAAAAAGAGAGAGAAAAGTAACACCTACATTCCAAAAGATGAGTGCATAGATTAGAAACAGTATAAACATGAGAGTTTTGAATCGAAAAATCAGAGGTATTGAAATCCCTCATCAATGATTAGATTAGTGATACAGCACTGAAACAGGCCCTTCGGCCCACAGAGTCTGTGCCGAACATCAACCACCCATTTATACTAATCCTACACTAATCCCATATTCCTACCAAACATCCCCACCTGTCCCTACATTCCCTACCACCTACCTATACTAGTGACAATTTATAATGGCCAATTTACCTATCAACCTGCAAGTCTTTTGGCTTGTGGGAGGAAACCGGAGCACCCGGAGAAAACCCACGCAGACACAGGGAGAACTTGCAAACTCCACACAGGCAGTACCCGGAATCGAACCAGGGTCCCTGGAGCTGTGAGGCTGCAGTGCTAACCACTGCGCCACTGTGCCGCCCAACTGTGCTTCTCAACCTATGCTAAAAATGGCTGACTACATGACAAGAGAATTCTGCTCTTAACTGAGAGTGTTCTGTTTTGGGGAATTTTAGTAAACAGTTTACTTTGAATTTTGATGGATATTCTAAGATATTTTGCTGTAACATTGTCAAGGTTGAACTTTTGGATTCTATTTTAGAAATAAGATTATGTTTTACATCTCTTATTAATCTTTGATCTTGTAATATACTTATCCACTTGAAAGTGTATTACATGTTAAGTTCTTTAATAAATATATAAAAGTTAATCAAGTGTCTCATGTATTCTGTATACAATTACAAGAACCCCCTCTCTGTGTCTCTTTAAGTGGAGAGATATGTATTGAAGAGAGTTTCCCAGACCCTTATAATTACTGAGATATTTATGTCTTAGTCATAATTATTTAAAAATAGGCTATACGAAAGATGGTAATATTCTCTGTTAGATTTCTTTCTTTCAGGGAAACCTAGTTCAATTCTTTGGACCCACTAAGTGTCTATAAGAGTTTGTCTGGTTTGAACTAAGAGTCATAGAGTCACAGATTAATACAGCACAGAAACGGCCCTTTGGCCCATCGTGTCTGTGCCAGCCATCAAGCACCTAACTATTCTAGTCCCATTTTCCAGCACTTGGCCCGTAGCCTTGTATGCTATGGCATTTCAAGTGCTCATCTAAATACTTGTTAAATGTTGTGAGGGTTCCTGCCTCGAAAGCCCCTTCAGGCAGTGTGTTCCAGATTCCAACCACCCTCTGGGTGATTTTTTTCCCTCAAATCCCCTCTAAACCTCCTGTCCCTTAACTTAAATCTATGCCCCCTGGTTATTGACCCCTCCACTAAAGGAAAACGTCTCTTCCTATCTAACCTATCAATGCCCCTCATAATTTTGCATACCTCAATCATGTCCCCCCGCTCATTCTTCTCCGTTCTAAGGAAAACAACCCTAGCCTTTTCAGTCTCCCTTCATAGCTGAAATGCTCCAGCTCAGGCAACATCCTAGTGAATCTCCTCTGCACCCTTTCCAGTGCAATCACATCCTTCCTATAGTGTGGTGACCATAACTGTACACAGTACTCCAGCTGTGGCCGAACTAGTGTTTTATACAGCTCCAGCATAACTTCCCTGCTCTTGTAGTCTATGCCTCAGCTAATAAAGGCAAGTATCCCATATGCCTTCCTAACCACCTTATTTACCTGTGCTGCTGCCTTCAGTGATCTATAGACAAGTACACCAAGGTCCCTCTGACCTTCAGTACTTCCTAGGATCCTACCATCCATTGTATATTCCCTTGCCTTGTTAGTCCTCCCAAAATGCATTACCTCACACTTCTCAGGATTAAACTCCTTTTGCCACTGCTCCACCCATCTTGCCAGCCCATCTATATCATCCTGCAATCTAAGGCTTCCCTCCTCAATGTTTACGACACCACCAATTTTCATGTCATCTGTGAACTCACTTATCATACCTGCTATATTCACGTCTAAATCATTAATGTACACGACAAAACAGCAAGGGTCCCAGCACCGATCCCTGTGGTACACCACTGGTCACAGGCCTCCACTCGCAAAAACAACCCTCGACCATTACCCTCGGTTTCCTGCCACTAAGCCAATTTTGGATCCAAACTTAATTAAAGGAAATTCATAGGGCTGTACTCCTGATTTGGTTTAGTCCCTATAAGGGGTTCAAGTCATCAATCACTTCAACTGCAATGTGCATCATTAACTATCCAGTTTGAGGGCAGATAACCTGAGTGCCATTTGAATGTTGTCTGTATCATACAATTACATCATGTTAAAAGTGCACCTTTGCTAACAGGTAAGAAAAAGATATGGCTTGGACATAAATTGGTTAGTCTAGAGTACAATCTTACAGATAGTAGGCGGCACAGTGGCGTAGTGCTTAGCACCGCAGCCTCACAGCTCCAGGGACCCAGGTTCAATTCTGGGTACTGCCTGTGCGGAGTTTGCAAGTTCTCCCTGTGACTGCGTGGGTTTTCGCCGGGTGCTCCGGTTTCCTCCCACCGCCAAAGACTTGCAGGTGATAGGTAAATTGGCCGTTGTAAATTGCCCCTAGTGTAGGTAGGTGGTAGGGAATATGGGATTACTGTAGGATTAGTATAAATGGGTTGTTGGTCAGCACAGACTCGGTGGGCCGAAGGGCCTGTTTCAGTGCTGTATCTCTAAATAAAAATAAACTAAAATAGTGACTAAACATTTTGTAAGTGAATAATACATGCAATAACAACTGCTCAACTTTTTGCAGAAAAACTTTTTGTTAATAATTACTCTGGTCAGAGCTGAATCAGAATTGACAGTGATGGACTGTGATATAGACATAAGTGAATTTAAGAGAATCGCTTTATTGGAGGAACTGAAGGGCGCTCTTTATTTGTAATTGTGTTTATCTAATTTTGTCACTAGCTTTGGTGAGTAAATGACATTTTGTCCATGAGAGATGCAGTTGTTTCTGTATTGTAGAATCCAGGACTTAGTTTAACAGCCTGTCAAGATGAATAAACTAGTCTTGGCTACCTACTATCAATCTCTCTGTCCCTTCCTGTCCCACTCTGCTTTTCTGTTTTACATGACTCTTCTGAAGTACTAGCTGCTCCATTCGTTAAATTTCTCCTGATTTGGAGATCACTGCCCTTTTGTTGGCTGTCCTGTCTTCAGACACATATTACAGCAGGTGGAGAAGTTGCACAAACATTGACCATCACGGGTTAAATTGTCAGTATGAGAAAAATGGTCTGTCTTCCTATTGCTGATTTTTCTACTACCTCACCTCAATGACCACAATTACAATCCTCTCCTTGAGTTTCATGGTTTATTGGATGAATTTACACTCCTGACACGGTGTGAAACCACAGAGATCATCCAATAAGGTCCAACTACCACCCTGTGACATGGTGTAGCTAGCTGTACTCTGGCAACAAATGCAATTCGCATTGGCATGGCATACTAATTTGCTTGCTAGCTAGCTAATACAGTTGTGCTGCTCTCCACTGATATTTGTATGCTTAGTTACTTTATAGGGAGAAATGGGTTTTAAATCCGATTGTGCTTTGATGCACTAGAAAGGGTACAGAGGAGGTTTATGAGGATGTTGCCAGGACTGGAAAAATGCAGCTATGAGGAAAGATTAGATAGGCTGGGGTTGTTCTCCTTCGAACAGAGAAGGATGAGGGAGATTTGATTGAAATGTACAAAATTATGAGGGGCCTGGATAAAGTGGAGGTGAAGGGTCTATTCACCTTAGCAGAATGGTCAATGATGAGGGGTTATAGATTTTAAGTGATTGGTAGAAAAATTAGAGGGGAGATGAGGAAAAACCTTTTCACCCAGAGTGAGGTGGGGGTCTGGAACTCACTGCCTGAAAAGGGTAGTTGAAGCAGAAACCCTCAACTCATTTAAGAGGAGTCTGGATATGCACCTCGAGTGCTGTATACTGCAGGGCTACGGACAAATGCTGGAAGGTGGGATTAGAATAGGTGGATCGTTTTTCGGCCGGCACAGACACGATGGGCCAAGTGGCCTCTTTCTATGCCTTAAACTTTCTATGATTCTATAATGGCATTAGATTGGCTATACACTTTAGATACAGATTAATTGCCCCTATGTCTGTGGCTGAGTCAATAATTTTGTCGAATGTCCATGGTGCAACATGTTGGTGCCTATCTCTGGGTCTAAGCAGGGCTTTGTACAGCTGAAGCATGACTTCCACCCCCTTGTACTCTAGTCCTCTGGATATAGAGGCCAACATTCATAGAAAATAGGAACAGGAGTAGGCCATTTGGCCCTTCGAGCCTGCTCCGCCATTCATTAGGATCATGGCTGATCATCCAACTCAGTAACCTGTTCCCGCTTTCCCCCCATATCCATTGATCCCTTTCGCCCCAAGAACTATATCTAACTCCTTCTTGTAAACATACAATGTTTTGGCCTCAACTGCTTTCTGTGGTTGCGAATTCCACAGGCTCACCACTCTCTGGGTGAAGAAATGTCTCCTCATCTCAGTCCTGAAAGGTTTACCCCGCATCCTTAGACTATGACTCCTGGTTCTGGACTCCCCCACCATCGGGAACATCCTTCCTGCATCTACCCTGTCAAGTCCTGTTAGAATGTTATAGGTTTCGAAGAGATCCCCCCTCACTCTTCTGAACTCCAGCGAATATAATCCTAACCGACTCAATCTCTCCTCATACGTCAGTCCCGCCATCCCAGGAATCAGTCTGGCAAACCTTCGCTGCACTCCCTCTATAGCAAGAACATCCTTCTTCAGATAAGGAGACCAAAACTGCACACGATATTCCAGGTGTGGCCTCACCAACGCCCTGCATAATTGCAGCAAGACATCCCTGCTCCTGTACTTGAATCCTCTCGCTATGAAGGCCAACATGCCATTTGCCTTTTTTACTGCCTGTTGCACCTGCATGCTTACCTTCAGTGACTGGTGTACGAGAACATTCAGGTCTCGTTGCATATTCCCTTCTCTCAGTTTATAGCCAGATAATAATCTGCCTTCCTGTTTTGCTACCAAAGAGGATAACCTCACATTTATCCACATTATACTGTATCTGCCATGCATTTGCCCACTCATCCAAACTTGTCCAAATGGTAATGGTATAGTGGGTGATATGATGGGCCATGAGGTTACAGATTTTGTTTGAATACAATTCTGCTGCTGCTGATGGCACACAGTACCTCATGGATGCCCAGTTTTGCATTGCTAGATCTGTTCTGAATCTATCCCATGTAGCACTGCGGTCGTGCCACACAACACAATGAAGGGTATCCTCAGTGTGAACAAGGAACTTTGTCTCCTCAAGGACTGTGTAGTGGTCACTCCTACCAAAACTGTCATGGACAGGTGCATCTACGGCAGGTAGATCGGTGAGGACGAGGTAAAGAAGGTTTTTCCCTCTGGTTGGTTTCCTCACCACCTGCCACAGACCCAGTCTAACAGCTATGTCCTTCAGGGCTTGGCCAGCTTGGTCAGTAGTGACGCTACTGAGCCACTCTTGGTGATGGACATTGAAGTCCTGCACTCAGAGTACATTGTGTGACACTGCTACTCTCAGTGCTTCTTCAGAGTTGTGTTCAAAGTGCAGGAGTACTGATTCATCAGCTGAGGTGGGGGGGGTGGGTGGTGGGGGCAGGTACTGGCTATCGCCCATGCCCCAGCCTATGGCCTCACTCGCTTCCTCTCCAATCTCCTTTTATCTCTTCAGCTCCAGTTTCCTCTTCTCAATGCTCCCACAGCATTCATTCCAGGGTCACCATAGTCTGATGTGCTCACTATGGAATCCATTGCTGGCTGTCCCACAGTACCAAGCTCAAATGCCTCATTCCCTGATCCCGAATATTTTTTTCTATTACTCCATGGGATGTGAGCTTTGCCAGCAAGGCCACCATTTATTGCCCATCCCTAATTGCCCTAGAGAAGGTGGTGCTGAGCTGCCTTCATGAATCGATGCAGTCCATGTTAGGTAGGTACACCCACAGTGCTGTTAGGAAGGGAGTTCCAGGATCTTGACCCAGCGACAGTGAAGGAACGGCAATACAGTTCCAAGTCAGGATGGTGTGGGGTTTGGACAGGAACTTGTAGGTGGTTCCGATGCGCCTGCTGCACTTGTCCTTATAGATGATAGAGGCCACTGGTTGGGAGGTGCTGTTTAAGGAGCCTTGGTGAGTTGCTGCAGTGCATCTTGTAGATGGTACACACTGCTGCCACTGTGCATTGGTGGTAAAGCGAGTGCCAAACAAATGGGCAGCTTTTTGTCCTGGATGGTGTCAAGCTTTGAGTGTTGTTGGAGCTGCATTCATCCAGGCAAGTAGAGAGTATTCCATCACACTCCTGATTTGTGCCTTGTAGACGATGGGCATCTTCTTGCCCATCTGATTCCCAAGGGGGTAACTTCCTTTTACCTTTCCATTGCCTCCTGCCCACTGGGTAACCATCGGCTGTTGGACCATTCTGTTTCGGCCTCAAATGAAGTCAATTGCACTAAATATGTTAAGAATACATCTTGACCCATTGCACCAGTACCAGCAACAGGGATACCCATTGAGCTCCGCTGAACACAAGCCAAGTTCTTAAACTGTGCATATGAACAAGAGCAAAACTAATCTGCGGAAACATTATTTCAGGAAGTGAGTGGCCCATCTATGGCAGAGGCTCCCGAAGGCGATGGTGGAAGCAGATAGCGTGGATTCAACCAAATGCAAACTGGAGACATTTTCTTGAGAAAATAATATTTTGGGATCCAATATATGAGTTATTTGAGACATGATATCTGTCACGTGTAGTATGGCTCGAGGGGAATCAGGTGACTTTGGGCCATTGGGGGGAGGGGGTTTCCTCAACTCATGTCTGGGACTCTGGGACTGCTGTAAACTCATCGATAGAGATTGCAGCGATTGGTCAACAACACCCATTATCATTGTATCATGTGACTACCATAATAGCAAACTAGACAGACCTTGGTCCTTGCTCGTTTAGCAATTCCTACCTTACGATGTACACATCGTCTGAGATCATTTACCTCTGCTCCTATCTGTGCTGGGATGCTGACAAACTCTGGGTTGGAGGCAAATGCCGTCAGATTTTCCACAGCCTCGATTAAAGGAGAAGTGGCTGACCTGCACTTTTCTCGATTCTCCTCGGAAAAGTCACCATCAAGAGCCTGAGAGCAAAGGAACATAAGAAGTGAACGCTTCACCAGGTGAACATTGGCATTCATCGTTGCTTCAGAAAGCTTGAGGCCCATCCGCCAGCAACAGTCAAATACATCTCAAGTTATTTTCATTTTGATCAGAGTCAGAGAGCATGAAGGATATGAAGTGTTGGACTGTAGGTTGCTGCCCTAAACCACACTGGAATCGAGGATTTGCTCACAGTGAGCTTGCAATCTCTGTCATAGTGATGCATCGAGACACAACGCTGGTGCATATGCTCCAGACACGTTGGAGTGTCACTCAAGTTGTGGAGCAAGGGAGGTTTCAGGCTCCCAGGAAACAGAAGAGAAAATATTTTCAAAAGAGAATCTAACAATCAAAAATCGCCAAATAAAAGTGAATTGCACATTGGGCATTCAGCCATGAAAATACAAAATATATCTATAACAGTTCATATTAATGTTGACCTTCTTTGAAAGAAACAATTGCAATTGAATGAGGAACACTGTTTCATGTCAAACACTTCATACAGTTGCTCATGAAAACCATAGCCATTCTCCAAGCATAGTAGTGGCACACTGCGCCCACGCGCCTGGGCCACGGTTACAGACGGTCACCTTGATTGTCTTCACGAGGTTGGCAGTACTATTGGCAACTTCCTTTGCCGATTGGACAAAGTGCCTCTTCGCAACGGGATTGGCAGTTTTGGAGGAAGCAATCCGGCACGCGTTGCACAACGCAGAAGTATGTTTGGCGACAATGGTGGCAGCAGACAGCACCTGCATGGCAAGAGTTACATGTTACCACAGGCACCAGCCTCAACTGCATCTATTAGTGTTACAATGGAGAATCATCACTGCCCCTTACCTGTGATGGGCTGCTTGCAGGATCCACCAGATTCTGACATGCCATCTGGATTGCCTGGTTGGCACGAGCAAACTGGATGGGGTCCACTAGCCCCTGGTGCCCAGCCTGGCTGTTGGGATCGGATATACCAACCAGGTAACCAGCCTGTATCAACAAAAGTTTAATCAACTTGGTAAAACGTTGAGAAGACGACATGGTATTCCAAAACACTTTCAGATAAATTTGGGTTAAAATAATTCAAGAGTCAAATTATTTTCAGACAGTTCGAGTTACATATTTGGGTTGAGATGAGTTCAGCTCTTGTATCTTACATCACTTGCATGGTTGAGTCCCAATCTGCCAAATCTCCTTGAGTATCCAACTTAGTCCAAATATCTAGCTCACTGCTAAACTCTCCCTTTGCTCAATAATGGGTGTTTTAAAGTGACAGCGACGAAAACACCATTCCGGAGACAGAGCGAGAGACAGGAGCACCATGGGAGTGGAGGTTTAACAAGCGCGCCAGAAGCCCAGAGTCGGAGACTGGAGACAGAAAAAGAGAGAGGAGCACGGCGGGAGTGGAGAGAGCGAGAGAGAGCGAAGAGAGATAGAGTGAGAGAGTGAGAGGAGCACGGCGGGAGTGGAGAGAAAGAGTGAGAGAGAGACAGAGAGAGAGACAGAGAGGAGCACGGCGGGAGTGGAGAGAGATAGAGTGAGAGGAGCACGGCGGGAGTGGAGAGAGAGAGATAGAGTGAGAGGAGCACAGCGGGAGTGGAGAGAGAGATAGAGTGAGAGGAGCACGGCGGGAGTGGAGAGAGAGAGAGAGAGAGAGAGAGAGAGAGAGAGAGAGAGAGAGAGAGAGAGAGAGAGAGAGAGACGAGCACGCGGGAGTGGAGAGAGATAGAGTGAGAGAGTGAGAGGAGCACGGCGGGAGTGGAGAGAGAGAGAGAGAGAGAGAGAGAGAGAGAGAGTGTGAGAGAGAGAGGAGCACGGCGGGAGTGGAGAGAGATAGAGTGAGAGAGTGAGAGGAGCACGGCGGGAGTGGCGGGAGTGGAGAGAGAGAGAGTGAGGAGCACAACGGGAGTGGAGAGAGAGAGTGAGAGAGTGAGAGAGTGAGAGAGTGAGAGAGTGAGAGAGTGAGAGAGTGAGAGAGTGAGAGAGTGAGAGAGAGAGAGAGAGAGAGAGAGAGTGAGAGTGAGAGTGAGAGAGAGAGAGAGGAGCACGGCGGGAGTGGAGAGAGAGAGAGTGTGAGAGAGAGAGAGTGTGAGAGTGTGAGAGTGTGAGAGTGTGAGAGAGAGAGAGAGAGAGTGTGAGAGAGAGAGAGAGAGAGAGAGAGAGAGAGAGAGAGAGAGAGAGAGGAGCACGACGGGAGTGGAGTGAGAGAGAGAGGAGCACGACGGGAGTGGAGTGAGAGAGAGAGGAGCACGACGGGAGTGGAGTGAGAGAGAGAGGAGCACGACGGGAGTGGAGTGAGAGAGAGAGGAGCACGACGGGAGTGGAGTGAGAGAGAGAGGAGCACGACGGGAGTGGAGTGAGAGAGAGAGGAGCACGACGGGAGTGGAGTGAGAGAGAGAGGAGCACGACGGGAGTGGAGTGAGAGAGAGAGGAGCACGGCGGGAGTGGAGAGAGAGAGAGAGAGGAGCACGACGGGAGTGGAGTGAGAGAGAAAGGAGCACGACGGGAGTGGAGTGAGAGAGAGAGGAGCACGACGGGAGTGGAGTGAGAGAGAGAGGAGCACGACGGGAGTGGAGTGAGAGAGAGAGGAGCACGACGGGAGTGGAGTGAGAGAGAGAGGAGCACGACGGGAGTGGAGTGAGAGAGAGAGGAGCACGACGGGAGTGGAGTGAGAGAGAGAGGAGCACGACGGGAGTGGAGTGAGAGAGAGAGGAGCACGACGGGAGTGGAGTGAGAGAGAGAGGAGCACGACGGGAGTGGAGTGAGAGAGAGAGGAGCACGACGGGAGTGGAGTGAGAGAGAGAGGAGCACGACGGGAGTGGAGTGAGAGAGAGAGGAGCACGACGGGAGTGGAGTGAGAGAGAGAGGAGCACGACGGGAGTGGAGTGAGAGAGAGGGGAACACGACGGGAGTGGAGTGAGAGAGAGGGGAGCACGGCGGGAGTGGAGAGAGAGAGAGAGTGAGAGGAGCACAACGGGAGTGGAGAGAGAGAGAGGAGCACGGCAGGAGTGGAGAGAGAGAGAGAGGAGCACGGCAGGAGTGGAGAGAGAGAGAGTGAGAGAGAGGAGCACGGCGGGAGTGGAGAGAGTGAGAGTGAGAGAGAGAGAGGAGCCTGGCGGGAGCAGCAGGAGCGGAGCAGGGAAAAAAAAACATCAAAAAGTGACATTGGAGTGATGTCACAATCTAGAGAGAGAGCAGGGAAACAGAGAGCCGCCGCGGTGAGTATACAGGCAAGCTTTTAATGTAATTTAAATCAAACAATGCATCAAACATCACAGGCAAGCAGGTAGGTGATTGGTTTGGGAAGAAGCTACCTGTTTGGTGAGTAAGGTCCATTCTAATCCAAACGTTTAAAATAGGAAAGGAACTGGCAGTAAACTTAATATATAAAAAGGAAAATAAAATAATTGAATAAAATAATTCAGTAGTTAATTAAAATACATTAAGGATGGCAGGACAGGGGATGTGTCACAACTCCTGGATGCCAGCGTGATCCAGGGCAAACACTTTTGCAGGAAGTGTTTGCGGCTCGAAGAGTTTCGGCTGAGTCTTTGAACTGGTGTCCGAGCTGCAGACACTGCAACACATCGGGGAGGGGGAAGGTTACCTGGATGTTTTGTACCAGGAGGTGATCACACCCCTTAGGATAGGGTCTTCTGATTTGGTCAGTGGTCAGCGACAGGAGAGTGTGGTTGCAACTGAGGCAGGTAAGTGGACCCTGAGGGCAGGAGTGTAGGAGCCTTAGCCTTTGCAATTGTCCAACAGGTTTGAGGTTCTTTCAGCTTGTTTGGATGAGAGCAGGGGCTGCAGGGTGGATGAGAGACCTGATCATGGCATCATGGTACAGGAAGCCTTTCAACTGGAGGGAGAAAAATGGACTGTAGTGGTAGTAGGGGACAGTAGAGTTAAGGAGATTGACAGCAAAGAGTGAGAGTCCAGATGGCTGCGTCTCCTGCCTGGTGCCAAGGTTCCGGACAGCTGCTCAGGGCTGGTGGGGAACTTACAGTGGGAGGTGGGAGGATCCAGTCGATGTGGTCCATGTAGGTACCAACGACATGGGCAGGATAAGGAAAGAAGTTCTGCATAGTCAGTATGAGGAACTAGGCACCAAATTAAGAAGCAGAACCTCAAAGGTAATAATCCCTGGATTATTACCTGAGCCACATGCAAATTGGCATAGGGCAAATAAGATGAGAGAAATTAATGCGTGGCTGAAAGACTGGTGAGGTAGAAGTGGGTTCTGGTTCGTGGGACACTGGCACCAGTACTGGGGAAAGTGGTGGCTGTACTATTGGGACGGTCTACACCCGAACCGTGCTGGGGCCGGTGTTCTAGCGAGCTGCATAACTAGGGAAGTAGAAAGGGTTTTAAACTGAATAATAGGGGCAAGGGATCAAATTTGGGAAGATATGGTAAATCAAGGAGTAGAGACAATGCAAGTGAGAAAGGTATTAATATGGGAAATGATAAACAGACTTGACAGAAAGGGACAGAGCGTACAAATCTAAGAGTAAGTCAACAGATAAGGCTACAGGTTACAAAAATAATAAAAGGACAAAACTAAAGGTTCTGTATCTGAATTCACGTAGCATGCGAAACAAAACCGATGAACTGAAAGCGCAAATAGAAATAAATAAATAAGTACAATCTGATAGCCCTTACAGAGACATGACTGCAGGATGACAGATTGGGACCTGAATATTGAAGGGTACATGGCATTTAGGAAGGACAAGAAGCTAGGAAAAGGTGGAGGGATAGCTCTGTTAATTAATGATGGTATTAGCGCAATAGAGAGGGATGGCCTAAGTTTAGGAGACCAGGGTGTAGAAGCAGTTTGGGTAGAGATGAGAAATCATAAAGGCAAGAAGTCACTTGTGGGAGTGGTGTACAACATTAACCACACTGTAGGACGGGGTATAAAGGAAGAAATAATGGCAGCTTGTCAGAAAGGTACAGCAATAATTATGGGGCATTTTAACCTGTCTATAGACTGGAAAAATCAGATGGGCAGAGGTAGCCTAGATGAGGAGCACATAGAATTTTCTTAGGATAATTCCTTGGAACAATATGTCTGAAGCCAGCCAGAGAGATACTAGACCTGGTATTGTGCAACGAGATAGGATTAATTAATGACCTCACAGTTAAGGCACCCCTAGGTAGCAGAAATCATAATATGATTGAATTTTATATTCAGTATGAGGGAGAGAAGAGTGGGTCCAAAACTAGTATTTTAAACTTAAATAAAGGCAATTATGAGGGCATGAAAGCAGAGCTAGCTAAAGTGAACTGGCAAATTAGGTTAAGAGATAGGTCAATAAAGATGCAGTGGCAGACATTTATGGGGATATTTCAGAATACACAGAATAGATATATTTCTATGAGAAAGAAAAATTTCAAGGGTGAGACCCTCCATCCGTGGTTAACTAAAACAGTTAAAGATGGTATCAAACTTAAAGAAAAAGCCTATAATTGCGCAAAGATGGGAGGCAGGTCAGAAGATTGGACAGAATATAAAAAACAGCAAAGAATGACTAAAAGATTGTTAAGGAAGGTAAAATTAGAGTACGAGAGAAAGCTAGCGAGAAATATAAAGACAGATAGCAAGAGTTGCTATAGATATTTTATTTTAAAAAAGTTAACAAAGTGAGCGTTGGTCCTATAAAAAAACAAGTCTGGGGAATTAATAATGAATAATAAGGAGATGGCAGATGAATTGAATAGATATTTTGCATCAGCCTTCACAATTGAGGATACAAGTAATATCCTAGTATTAGCCGTAAGTCAGGAAATGGAAGGGAGGGAGGAACTCAAGAAAATTACTATTAGCAGGGAAGTGGTACTGAACAAATTGTTGGAGCTGCGGGCTGACAAGTCCCTGGGTCCTGATGGACTTCATCTGAGGGTGTGAAAGGAAGTGGCGAGTGAGATAGTTGATGCGTTAGTTTTAATTTTCCAAAATTCCCTAGATTCGGGGAAGGTACCGTTAGATTTTCTGGTTGGCAATATGTAACGAGTGGTGTGCCACAGGGATCTGTGCTGGGGCCTCAACTTTTTACAATTTATATAAATGACTTAGATGAAGGGACCGATGGTACAGTTGCTAAATTTGCTGATGACACAAAGATAGGTAGGAAAGTAACTTGTGAAGAAGACATAAGGGGGCTACAAAGGGATATAGATAGGTTAAGTGAGTGGGCAACGACCTGGCAATGTAATATAATTGTCCACTTTGGCAGGAAGAATAAAAAAGCAGCATTTTATCTAAATGGTGAGTGATTGCACAGCTTTGAAGTGCAGAGGGATCTGGAGGTCATAGTGCATGAATTGCAAAAGGTAAGTATGCAGGTACATCACAGAATTAGGAAAGCTAATAGAATGTTATCGTTTATCACGAGGGGAATTGAATACAGAAGTAGGGAGGTTATGCTTGAGCTATACAGGGCATTGGTGAAACCACATCTGGAGTACTGTGTACAGTACTGGTCTCCTTATTTGAGGAAGGATGTAAATGCGTTGGAGACAGTACAGAGAAGGTTTACTAGACTAATACCTGGAATGGGCGGGCTGTCTTACGAACAAAGATTGGACAGGCAAAGCTTGCATCCGCTGGAATTTAGAAAAGTAAGAGGCGACTTGATTGAAACATATAAGATCCTGAGGGGTCTTGACAGGGTGGATGTGGAAAGGATCTTTCCCCTTGTGGGAGAATCTAGAACCAGGGGTCACTGTTTAAAAATAAGGAGTCGCCCATTTATGACAGAGATGAGGAGAAATTTTTTTTCTCAGAGGGTCGTGAGTCTTTGGAATTCTCTTCCTTAAAAGGCAGTGGAAGCAGAGTCTTTGAATATTTTTAAGGCAGAGGTAGATAGATTCTTGATAAGCAAGGGGGTGGAAGGTTATGGGGGGGGTAGGTGGTAATGTGGAGTAATCAGTTCAGCCATGAACTTATTGAATGGCGTAGATGGCTCGAAGGGCTGAGTGGCCTGCTCCTGCTCCTAATTCATATGTTCGTATGTATTCCATCATTTTTGTCATAGGTCAGTTATCAAAACCAAGGACAAAGCCTAGCCATGCTGGTGTAGGAATGGGGGTAAATGAAGAGGGCAGCAGGTGTTCTTTCCCCCAGAGAATAGTGGAGCTCGCCGTCTTGTGCGGTGAATGCCAATTGGTCAAATTCCTTCAAGTAAGAGCAGTGAATGTTTGTGACTGAAGCAGAGCTCACCTTGAACAAGAGGTCAGTACTGTATAACATGAGTGAGGGCCAGAGTCATCTGCAGGACTAGTGGGGATGGGGAGGCGGGGATGGGGAGGTTGGGGGGGAAAAAGAGTGGAAATCGAAGAGCAATTTTCCATCCCCCATAATCAGCCTGGGTTTTTATCCAGTTTCTTCCCTCTCCCAGGAGATCACATGATTTTGGGTGGAGTGGAGAGTGTGTGTATAGTGATCCACAAGGCATCGCAGTTTTGCGAAGAACACCAGTGGGTTATCTCCTGTCCGTCGTTGCTTGTATCATTACAAAGTGATCAGAGACCACTTGTTTGGCCTGCCGCGTGTATATTGGTGGGCCAGAGTTACTGGAATACAACAAATGGCTCGATGCATAGATGTAGCTTTAATGGAACAGATCAAGCAATGTTTGGCAGGTCCAATATTTCGAAAGCTTTCTGAAGCCACAAAGTGGATTTTTTTTTTGTGGAAAGAGAGGTTTAAAAAAAAAAAAGAGTCCTGTAAACACTAAACTTTACTGAACCATAATGAATTTTCCATCACAAGATAATTACTGACGAGGAAGGCCAGTCTGCCCATCTTGGTGCAGGTTGCTGCTCAAGTCCCACCCAATGCAACATTCGATTGCTTCGGGAACAATTCCATGGTTTGGTTTCGCTGAAAGCTCCTCTTACGAAAGCGGGACTAAAGGCCTCCTGATCGCAGGGCTGCGAGGGTGGAATGGGAAATTGTTGCTCACCTGAGCTGCCGCCTCCGTCAGGCCACACAGTGCCTTGGAGGCAACGCCGACAGAATCTCCGAATGCTGGAAGATCACCCGTCTTGGCTTTCTGAGAGATCCCAGTCATGGCCTCTCCAAGGACCTGAAGCAGTGACAAGCAGGCAAAGGGAAAAGTGCTGTTAGAGATGTCTCAGGAAGTCACAAACCGAACTCTCCCAAATTCCTCCAAAAGGAACTTTAATCTACCTTGGAATTCTCCATCACACTTTCAATGCAATCAAAGTAGGATAGGTCACTCACGGGGTCATTGGGGTTATCAAGCATGCCCTTGACAGTCTGTAAACAAAACTGCAAGTTAGTGAAATGTAATCATGGTTTGTCAAGCAATGCCAGAACTAATTAACTAACTGACTCAGAGAACTACTCGGCAACGAGCTTGCAGCTGCAGATACACCTTTGGTTAATTCATCTCAGCTTCCTTTTCATATGCCTGGAAAATGAATGCCTTCACTGACTCCCAAGAGTAAAACAATCTAACATAGAACTGGAGAAATGGACAGAATCAAACACACTTCCTACAGTCTGTCTGTACTGCAGGGTGGGAGGGAATTCAGAGAGTCTGGGGTAACTGAACGATACAGGACAGAACGAGGCCATTCGTCCCATCGTGCCTGTACCTGCTCTTGGGAAGAACCATCCAAATGTCCTACTCGCCTGCTCTTACCCCGCAGCACTGCAATTTCCTTCTGAAAGTTACTATTGAATCTGCTTCCACTGCCTTTTCAGGCAGCGCATTCCAGATCACAACAACTCTCTGTGTAAAAAATAAAATCTCCTCATCTCCCCTCTGGTTCTTTTGCCAATTATCTTAAATCTGTGTCCTCTTGGTCGCAACTCTCCGGCTGCTGACATCAGTTTCTCCTTATTTACTGCATTGAAACTCGTCACGATATTGCATACCTCGATTAAATCTCCCCTTAACCTTCGCTGCCCTAAGGAGAAGACGACCAACTTCTCCAGTAGCTCCAGATAACTGAAATCCCTCAACCCTAGTTCCATGCTGGTAAATCTCCTCTACACCCTAAGGCCTCAGCATCTTTCAACTGCAGTGCCCAGAACTGGTTACAATACTCCAGCTGGGGCCTAACCAGTAATTCATAAAGGTGACAGATAACTTCCTTTCTTTCGTACGTTACGTCTCTCCCTATGTTTTTTTTTTAAACACAGCCTTCTCAGCTTGTCGTGCCACCTTCAAGTATTTGTATCTATCAACCTCCAGGTGTCTCTGTTCCTGCACACCCTTTACAGGGAAAACAAAATCATACATTATTGACTGGAATGACAAATTTTGCGAAGATTTATGTTATAACAAATGTCTTTAACTTTGTGGACACTGTGCATCAACATCCAGTGGTCTTGAAGAGTCAGTGTCCCTTTAATCCCCAAAATGCCATGGTTTGAGGTTTGCAAATGGCTGACGACTATCAATAAACCTTCCATAAAATGCATTTCATTCATTCTCATAACTTGCAATGACCCCCATTGGGCCTAGAGGCTCATGGTGAACTAGCAGTCTGGTTTACACTGCTCAGTTTCATTTTCATTGTCATTGTGCACAGAGGTAAAACAGGCGGATTCACCACAAGCACATCTCGCATTCCCACAAACACCAATATCAATGCTACCCCTAGTGGGCCTGAGAGCCTCCTTCTGTACAATCAAATGTTACAGTCCAATGGGATCTCCAATGTAACCTGCCTCTCCATAGGTCCATTATGGTTCCTATTTAGCCTCCGTGATTTAGACGGTTGTTATGCTGACCATGTAAAATCCATCTCCACCTCTTAAATGCCATACGTGCCTTGGCTCCAGAACCATGGAATCTTCAGCCTCTTTTTGCTGAATTCAAATCTCTTAACTAAACATGGAATTTTGCAATTCTCAGGGCATGTTATTAAGTTTACTCCAGACAGGCGGGTTACTGCTGCCAAGGTAAACTGGCCACCTTGTTTTCATAGCAAAAATGATTGATGGAACAGCTAAGAACCAGCGAGCATATTAACATCCACAATGTAAATGAGCAAGGCTTAAGCAAGAGTACATTTGGTCAGAGTTTGGCTTCATTCTGTACCTCAAGCTCTCGGAGAGCGTTGTCACACTCCTTCTGGCCAGGAGCCTGCTGGGTGCACAGTGTAATCAACTGATTGATACTCTCTGTAACAGCCCTGTAAAACATTGGATACACCGACTGTTAAATTAGCACTTCAACACCTCTTCAACTGGGTCGGGTTCATTGACTTATATGCTCCCATTAATCTGAAGATTTGAAGAAGGATTTTCACCTTTCGTGACCTCAGGACATCCCAAAGCTCTTGACTACCAATGAAGTGTAATCACTGTTGCAATACAGGACAAGTGGTGGCCAATTTGCGCACAGCAAGCTCCCACAAACAGCATGTGGTGTTAGTTGATGGATAAATATTGGCCAGGACACTGGGGAGAGCTCCCCTGCTCTTCTTCAAATAGTGCCAGGGGATCTTTTATCTGGATCTGTGAGGGGTCTCAGTTTAAACATCTCCTCTGACAGCGCAGCACTCCCTCAGTAATGCACTGGAGTGTCAGCCTGGATTTTGTGCTCAAGTCTTTGGAGTGGGACTGACTCAGAGGCAAGACTGCTGCAAACTGAGCCACCACACAAACACTTGCCAATGCGGAGCTCCAGCATGGGCTAAGCACAATGAATGTAAGCAGTCCTTACCGGGCAGCAGCTGCCAGGAGATTCTTGGCATTGGGTGCTGCTGGATCAACAGATAGTGACTTGGCAGCGAGCAGCAGTTTGCTGGAAGCCATGGAGATATTCTTCAAGTTACCAACGACCTGGATCTGACCCTCTTTTGTCTGTATGAAAACAAGCAAAACATTTAATGGTTTACACTGTTGTTCTGAACAGGCTGGCTGTCTCTCACAATAGTCGACTATTAGTGTTCCATTCTCATTCTGTACTAGGCAGCATCAGACTAGTCAGTCTACAACAGCAGCCTTTGAATTACAGGATCATACAGCCATTCGGTCTATCGCGACCGTGCTGGCTGGTTCAAAGACCTATCCAATAAATCCCACTCTCCGCTCTTTCCTGAGAGAAATATTTTTTCTTTTTAAGGAGCAATCCAATTCCCCTTTGAAAGTTACTATTGAATCTGCTTCCAGCACCTTTTCAGCCAGGGCATTCCAGATCCCAACAACTCACTGTGTAAAAAAAAAAATGGTCATTGCCACCGCCAACTTTTTGCCAATATTTTAAATCTGTTTCCTTTGGTTACCAATAGAGTAGATAAAGAGAAACAATCAAACCCCTTCATAACTTTAAACACCTGTATTCAATCTCCCCTTAGCCTTCTCTGCTCCAGGGAGGGCAAGCCCAGCTTCTCCAGTCTCTGCACATAACTGAAGTCCCTCATCCCTGGGGCCATTCTGGTAAATCTCCTCTACCCCGGGCCCAAGGCCTTGACATCATTCCTAAAGTGTGGTGCCCAGAATTTAGGGTTTCAGTAGCAGGGTAGTTCTATTACTGGACCAGTAATCCAGAGGCCTGGTCTAATGACCCAGGGCCATGAGTTCAAATCCCACCACAACAGATGGGGAATTTAAAATTCAATTTGTTCAAATAAATCTGGAATAAAGTTGTAGTCTCAGTAATGATGACCATGATTGTCCTAAAAACCCACCTGGCTCACTAAAGTCCTTCAGAGAAGGAAATCTGCCATCCTTACCCGGTTAGGCCTACACATGACTCCAGACCCACAGCAATGTAGCTGACTCTTAACTGCCCTCTGAATTGGCCTAGCAAACCACTCAGCTGTATTCAAGAAAGCCACCACCTTCTCAAGGGCAATTAGGGACGGGTAATAAATATTGGCCTCGCCAGCGATGCCCACAACCCATGAATTAATATTTTTTAAAAATTAGACAATAATCCAGCCGAATTCAAATGGGAAAGAAAATGCTCCACTGGCAACCAGTGAGCAATTAAAAAAAAAACAACTAGACAGCTCAAGAAACCAAACACAACTCCGCTTCCACCCTCTGCTGACTTGATTGCATCCACGGGAACAGTGCGTCTCAGTGTTAAAGAGGAGCAAGTGTTGGGCCTGGAGACCAACAGTGATGCCAACAGACCCAGGAGACGAGGAAGGCATCGCTTTCCGAGTGCTTGTATCAATGGTCTCCCAATGGCTAACGTCACGGTCTGATTCTCACCTCATCAGACCAGGAGGGTGCCAGTGTTTATCAGTCAGCAGCTGATCTCACCAAGGAGACACAAGCAAGTTTCGCGATCAGTGGGTCGGTGGGGCGCTGGGAGGGGGGCAGGTACACAGAAGGGAACAATCCCAATCGCAGCCAGGATTCCTGCTCATGGTAAACACCCAGTGAACCGTGCTGGAAATGTGCAGGCGAGGGCAGGATCAAAGAGGATAAGATGAAAAAAACATCCATTTATAGGGCATCCTACAAGGTTCGCAGGACAAAGTACTTCACATCCAATGAATTACTTTGACAGCGTAGTCACTGTTATGTAAGTAAATGTGGCAGCCAATGTTATGGAATGCTGCAAGACCAGAACAGGCCATTTAGCCCATCCAGTCCTCAGCAGTGCAATCCCACTCTCCCGCTTACTCACCACATCCTTTAAGATTCTTATTTGAGAACCTAATTGCTTCGTAAAAAAGAATTTATGGACACTGTTTCATGTAGAAAATCAAAGAGATTACTTTTTTTTTGGAGTGATGTTGGTTGAGCGAATACTCATGGCCTGAACAGTGGAAGAGCCCCCTTGCTCCTCTCCCAATGGTGCTGTGAGCAATTTTTTTAGACCCATCTGAGAGGGTCTCAGTTTCATGTCTCACCCTTGATAGTGCACCTCAGTACTACACTGGAGTGTCAGCCCAGGTTATCTGCTCAAGTCTCTGGACTCAGAGGTGAGTGGTAGCCCAATGATCCCAGCTGATGCTCACTGTCGCATACTAAGGACGCTCCCTTGTATGAGGTACAAGGGGCTGTAACCACCTCGGGAGAAATAAGGCTAATGTTGTTAATGGGGCAATTAATGGCTACTGCCATTAAAGGAGCAATCTCTTTATGAGGTGGAGTTTGTTAAACTATTTGCAACACAATAAGCAAAATGTATAAAAATGTATCAAATCACTGACCAACAGCTTCCTCTCAGAGATGTGCGAGAAAGAGATGGGCGGCGCAGTGGTTAGCACCGCAGCCTCACAGCTCCAGGGACCCGGGTTCAGTTCTGGGTACTGCCTGTGCGGAGTTTGCAAGTTCTCCCTGTGACCGCGTGGGTTTTCGCCGGGTGCTCCGGTTTCCTCCCACAGCCAAAGACTTGCAGGTTGATAGGTAAATTGGCCATTATAAATTGCCCCTTGTATAGGTAGGTGGCAGGGGAATATAGGGAAGGTGGGGATGTGGTAGGGAATATGGGATTAGTGTAGGATTAGTATAAATGGGTGGTTGATGGTCGGCACAGACTCGGTGGGCCGAAGGGCCTGTTTCAGTGCTGTATCTCTAAATAAATAAATAAAGACTTTGCACATCACTGTCAAAATGGCAATGCCCCTTTAAATGTGCTTCAGCCCAAAGTAACTGCTAAATCCCATGTCTGTGCCAAGCAGTGGAACAATCTTTCCAAAGAATTCAAACAAAGTTACACTAAACAAGGTGCAGAAAGCTGGCAGTAAGGATCAGAGTGGGCGTGCTCCTGCTTTCCAATCCAGAATGCAAACCCTGGAAATAACTAACAGTGCTGTAACAAGGCAGTAATTAAATGCAGGATTCAGAGTCGCACTGACTCAATTACGTCAGTGATAGTTCATGCAATTTGGACCTTTAAAATCTGTTCAGCATTTGCCACAAGACAAACACTGATCGAAAAAGGGCTTTTGTTTTGTGTTTTTATTCAGTTTCTGAAGAGGAAGAAAGAAAGAGGGAATGAAAGACAGTGTTCATTTATAGAACACCTTTCACATCCTCGGAGGTCTCACTGCACTTGACATCCAATGAAGTACTTTTGAAGTGTAGTCTTTTTGTTACAATGCAGGAAGTGTGGCAGCCAATTTGCGGACTTGGTGATTTTGGTTGACGGATAAATACTGGCCAGGACACCGGGGATATCTCCCCTGCTCTTCTTCAAAATAGTGTCATGGGATCTTTTACATCCACCTGAGAGGGCAGAGGTGGCCTCGATTTAATGTCTTATCTGAAAGACGGCACGTCTGACAGTGCAGCACTCCCTCAGTACTGCACTTGAGCGTCAGCCTGGATTATGTAATCAATTCTCTGTAATGAGACTTGATCTGACTATCTTCGGATTCAGAGGTGAACTTGCTACCTTTGGCTTACAGCTGACATTCTCAAAAGAATAAAGTTACACTTGTGCCTTTAAACTCTCCCAAATTGCACACCCCCCACTCCCGAGAGCACGTGACACTTATAATTAGTTAAGCTCACTTTTTGGCAGCTAAGTGCGTGCTGCCTCTGGGCTGAGAACACACAGACCCTGAACGTGGGTGCAGACCCTTCCACCATCACCGACACCAGACTCCCCAAGGCCAACACTGAGCATCAACAGCAGACAGACTGTCTCCTTGCACTCACCCCCTCAGGAAGGCCTTGGAGGGGTGCAGTGCAGATTCACCAGATACTGGGGCTAAAAGGGTTAAGTTATGTGCACAAGTTACATAGACGAGGCTTGTATTCCCTCGAGTAAGGAAGATTAAGGGGTGAATGAATTGAGGTGTTAAGATCATTAAAGGATTTGATCGGGTAGATAGAGAGAAACTATTTTCTACGTTGGGGGAGTCCAGAACAAGGGGACATAACCTTAAAAATTAGAGCTCGGCTGCTCAGGGGTGATGTCAGGAAGCATGACTTCACACAAAAAGAGAGAGGACTCGGGAACTCTCTCCCTCAAAAATGCTGTTGAGGCTGTTGGGGGGCGGGGGGGGGGGGGGGGTGGGAGGTGGTGGGTGCGGTGCGTCAAGTGAAAATTTAAAAAATGAGATTGCTTCTTTTGGTTTAGTGAGGCTATGAAAGGTTACAGGACCAAGGCGGGTAAATGGAGTTAAGATACAGCTCAGTCATAATCTGACTCAATAGGGGAACAGTCTGGAGGAGCTGAAGGGCCTCCTGCTATTTCTAGGTTCCTAACCCTGAGATTTTTGGTGACAGTTGCTGGAAGGGATTATCCCGAGATTGAATTCGGCATCCAGTGTGGTTTGCGGAAAGGAAAGCACCTTCTGCTGAAGGTCCACTGCCCTGGGGGCTCAGTGCAAACGCACAGGTCTTCCACTGCCAACTGGACTGGCTGCTATAAAAACAAGGCCAGACTTAGCATGCACTGACCCGTGACACTGTGGCTGTACAATTCTGCTATTCGGACCTCCAGATTGAAGTTGCTGGCACTGTGTATTTGCTCTGTGGGTTATTGCATTAACCGTGCGTGTACAGGATCCAAGAATCTATGGCGTTAAAAGAATAGAACGGCCTTTAGAGTGAATGGTGCAACTTACAAATCAGGAGTTGGAGTGCCATCAGAAATGCTGCTTAAACCCACCCACAAAACAATGCTGTTCCCTAGCAAGCTGGAGACTGGGGTTCTGGCCTTTGAATACTGGGTTGATACCAAATGCAGCAGCACTCATCTTCATCTGCTTCATCAATGATCTTCCCTCCATCATAAAGGTCAGAAGTGGGCATATTCGCTGATGATTGCACAATGTTCAGCAGCATTTGCAACTCCTCAGGTACTGAAACAGCCCGTGTTCATATGCGGCAAGACGTAAACATCATCCAGGCTTGGGCTGATAAGTGGCAACTAACATTCGCACCACACAAGTGCCAGGCAATGACCATCTCAAACAAAAGAGAATCGAACCATCTCCCCATGACATTTAATGGCATTATCATCACTGAATCCCCCCACTGTCAACATCCTGGGGAATACCATTGACTAGAAACTGAACTGCACCAGCCACATAAATACTGTGGCTACAAGAGCAGGTCAGAGGCTGAGAATTCTGCAGCGAGTAACTCACTCATTGTCTCCCCAATGCCTGTCTACAAGACACAAGTCAGGAGTGGGATGGAATACTCCCCACTTGCCTGGATGGGTGCAGCTCCAACAACACTCAAGACGCTTGACACCATTCAGGGCAAAGCAGCTGCTTGACTGGCATTCAATCTTCAACATGCATTCCCTCCACCAACGACACACAGTGGCAGCAGTGTGTACCATCTACAAGATGCACTGCAGCAACTCACCAAGAATCCTTCGACAGCACCTTCCAAACCTGCGACCTCTACCAGCTAGAAGGACAAGGGCAGGAAATGCATGGGAACACCACCACCTGCAAGTTTCCCTCCATGTCACACACCATCCTGAATTGGAACTATATCGCCGTTCCTTCACTGTCGCTGGGTCAAAATCCTGGAACTCCCTTCCGAACAGCACTGTGGTTGTTCCTACCTCACATGGACTGCAGCGGTTCAAGAAGACAGCTCACCACCACCTTCTCAAGGGCAATTAGGGATGGACAGCAAATGCTGGCCGAGCCAGCGATGCCCACATCCCATGAAAGAATAAATAAACCCTGACACGTCCATCCCCAATAGAATCTAGCTACTACTCCCAGTAGAGTTGAGAGTGGGGCCAATGATCTGCCCACATAACAGGGAATATCATTACAGAAACAGCCCAGATCTGCTGGATGTGAAGCACTCGAAGAAACCAGCTGCTTTGGGTTTTGCCTGGCACAGAATAGAAAAAAAAAGAGGGAGTGCAAAGTTCTGTCACTTGCAGAGTCAAGCCAACCCTTATAAATAAAAAAAAAGGCCTCCCATTTCAGACCCTCAGTGCGAAATAAAGCACCACCAATGGCTGGGGAGTGGGACTAATCAGACAGTGGTCTAGAAGAGTTTGCAAGTTCTCCCTGTGTCTGCGTGGGTTTTCGCCAGGTGCTCCGGTTTCCTCCCACATGCCAAAGACTTGCAGGTTGTTAGGTAAATTGGCCATTGTAAATTGCCCCTAGTGTAAGTAGGTGGTAGGAGAATGGTGGGGATGTGGTAGAGAATATGGGGTTAATGTAGGATTAGTAGAAATGGGTGGTTGTTGGTCGGCACAGACTCGGTGGGCCGAAGGGCCTGTTTCAGTGCTGTATCTCTAAAAAAAAGAGTTGGCACAGGCACAGTTGGGTCTGAATGATCTCCTTCTGTGTTGAGAGCACAAAGAGAGCAGGAGGTGGACATGGCAGCAAACATGGCATTGGCTGCATACAGCTGAAAGCTGCCGACCAGATTACACTGCCCTCTAGCCCAGACGCCCAAACTGGCTGAACTGGACGAGGGGCTGGAATGGAGAGTCTCTGCACACATCTGGCACTAGTTCAATGGAAGCTCAAGATGCAGAATCAGCCAGTGGGGAGTGGCTGACGTACATCCCTTTGCCCACAAATCATAGGCCAGATGGGTGGGGAATGGGGCAACAGAAGGACTCGTTTTCAAAATGAACCCCAAACATTGGAATCTTTACCTCCATTTCAAGAGGAGCAGAGTTGGTTAGCATGTGATCCTTGTGACTCTGTCCCAGGCTTCAACTCTAGTCACAGTCAGGATCCTACATCTAACCAGGATGAGCACATTTCCATGGACAGGGCATCACAGCATTAAACTGTGTACAATTCTACACAAACTGGTCTCTGACACAGTGACCTTGGAATGGGAAATGGAGAGCATTTCATTGCCTCATTGGGAGATGGTCTGTGTTGCGTGGTTGGATTTGTATTACTGGCATTGTAGGGGGTTTGGTAAAGGATTACTAACAACATTATTATTTACAGTTACTATATACACTCTCAGCAAGCCAACTAAACTAGCGTCCTTTGTGCTGTTATACCATCTTCTCAAGCCTATCTCATGTGACTGTTCTCTGAACAGTTATTTGTGGGTTGGGGGGGGGGGGGGGGGGGGGTCTCTCTCCGAGTTCGGTATTAACTCTTTACACCTCCCTCCAAGTCTGTATCCAATATTTTTTCAAACATATATACATTTATGATTTCTCTACTACTCTCTACCCCCCGCAAGTCTCTGACTTTACAGATTCAGTCTCATCAGAGGTTTGATAACTCTCCCTGATCTGGTTGTATTCTGTCTGGGATGATCAGTAGTCTTCGGAGGAAGTCTGGGTTGCTGACTTGGTTTTTCGTTTCTACGGGTTGTAGCATTTCATTCGGTTTGGGTTTGTTCATCTTCATCTTGCAGATGGATTATTGGCTGCTGCTTTTGTGGAACAGGAATGATAGTCCTTGATTCTTTCGTATGTTCCCTTCATTCGTTCGTATAACATATGATCACTGATAGTCTTCATGTTTATGGATTACTGTACTTTCTCGTTCCAGGTCACGTATCCAAACTTCTTGAAGATTGTTTAATTTGGGTAAGCTTCTCGCTTGAAATCTCCTGTTGTAATTCCGGTTTGTTTCCTTCTGTAGGAGTTTTCTCTTTCTTGTAGTCTTGAGTCCTCAATCCTAACATTCATTTTTGAGGCAATATTGGAAGCTGTATTCTTAACTTCCTTCCCGTTAGTAATTCTGCTGGTGATAATCCGCACAGCAGTGGCGTTGGACAATAAACTAGGAATGCGATAGGAAGATCTTCATTTTTGTTGAGTTAAGATTTTATGGTTCTCACACCTCGTTCTGCCTCACCATTGGACTGTAGATACCTCAGTAAGCTCTTAAGATGTTGAAAGCCCATCTTCACGGCAAACTGGGTAAAACATTAGTTTGTGAACTGTGGTCCATTTAGTTTAGTTTAGAGATACAGCACTGAAACAGGCCCTTCGGCCCACCGAGTCTGTGCCGACCATCAACCACCCATTTATACTAATCCTATATTCCTACAACATCCCCACCTGTCCCTATATTTTCCCTACCGCCTACCTATACTAGGGGCAATTTATAATGGCCAATTTACCTATCAACCTGCAAGTCTTTTGGCTTGTGGGAGGAAACCAGAGCACCCGGAGAAAACCCACGCAGACACAGGGAGAACTTGCAAACTCCACACAGGCAGTACCCAGAATTGAACCCGGGTCGCTGGAGCTGTGAGGCTGCGGTGCTAACCACTGCGCCGTTGTCTAATAATATTTCATCCAGAATCCAATGTCGTCGCGAAGGTCCATAAGGATTCTGATAACTGCTTCGGTGGTCGTAGGATTTCTATCCACCTGGAAAAATAGTCAATGATGATGATATATGACTTCCCACCAAACATGAATAAATCTATGCCTAGCCTTTGCCAAGGTCTAGTTGGAAATTGGGCAGTCAACAGCGGTTCGTGCTGTTCTGGCCTCTGGATCACACATGTCTGACAATTGTTGATCATGGTCTTGATATCCTTAGATATCCCAGGCTACCATACTGAAGACTGTATCCATGCTCTGCACTTGGTTCTACCCAAATGGCCTTGGTGTAATCGATCTAAGATATCAGATCTCATTGAAGTAGGAGTAACAATACTGTTGTTGTAGAGTAATAAGTCAGCAATTATGGTAAAGTATTTCCTATACTTATGGAATGTCTTCATTGTTCTTGCTCTTGGACTTTCTTGTGGCCACCCATCTGTACAATATTGTCTAACGCGAGTGCACTCTTCGTCATTCTTCTGTGCTTGTCACATTTCTCGCAACCTGTGTGCTTTCTGGCCAAATTTGTGCGGTCATTGCAAGAATGACTCGATGTCACTTCCGAAATTCACATCTTCCTGTGATGGATGATCTACGGTCACCCACAATAACGCATCGGTGATGACCGGAACTTCCCTTGGATGTATACAGTTTCATATGTGCACCTCATTAATCTGAGATGACACTTTGTATATACAGAGGCATTTTTGCTATTTTGTTTTTGTCTAATAATGAAACCAATGAGCTGGTGGTCTGTCTCGATCACCGCACACATTTCAATGATGTAGTCTGAAAATTTTTCACATGCCCATGTGACAGCTAGAGTTTCTTTTTCGATAACTGCATAGATGTCGCTATATCTGACAGTGCTCTTGAAGTACTGAACCATCAGGTTGCTCCTGAAAAAGAACTGCGCCCAAGCCATCTGAAGAAGCGGCTGCTGCTATTGTAGTAGACAGTGTAGGATTGTAGTGCGCCAACAAGTCCAGAGAAATTAGCATCTCTTTAATTTTCTGGAATGCTTGTGCCCAGTGGGCATCCCAACACCACATTTGCTGTTTTCTGAGAAATTGTCTCAGTGGATCAGTTATTTGTGCTAAGTGAGGTAAAAACTTTGCTAGCTGATTTACCATTCCGAGAAATCTCTGGAGTTGCTGAACGGTTGCCAAAGCATACAAGGCTACGGGCCAAGTGCTGGAAAATGGGATTAGAATAGATAAGTGCTTGATGGCCGGCACAGACACGATGGGCCGAAAGGTCTGTTTCTGTGCTGTATAAACTCTATGACTAAGTTGTAGGGATTGGAAATTCCTTAATGGCCCTTGTTTTCTGAGGATCTGCCATTATTCCTTCTCTGCTCACAATGTGGCCCAAGAAACGAGTCGATGTCTTGGAAAACACACCCTTCTCGTTTAGAGTCAGTCCCACTTCTTGAAGTCTCTGTAGAACCTCTCTGACTGTGTGGTTGTGTTCTTCCACTGAATTTCCGTGTATCAGAATATCATCTGTGTGGCCTATCACTTCTAGGATACTGGACATTGATGGTTGAAAAATCTCTGGTTGTGAGTTTATTCCAAACAGTAACCTATTAACACAAAACTGCCCAAAAGCTGTTATGAATGTAATCAATAACCTTGAGGTCTCATCCAGGGGTACCTGCCAAAACCCACGATTGGCATCGAGTTTTGTAAACATGGTGCTCTGAGTTGTGATAAACTGTCATCCACCATAGACACTGGGTGAATCTCACATGTTACTGTTTTGTTGAGCTGTGTTAAGCCCGCGCATATTCGCAGAAATGCATTTGGCTTCGGGACAGGAACCATAACTGAGCTCCAGTCCATTGGTTGTGTTACCGCAGAGATAACACCCATTCTTGTCAGCTCCTCCAATTGCTCCTGGACTTTGGTTAATAAGGGCTGCGGCATTCTTCTTGGTGTAAAGATACACACTGGCCTGGCCCCTTCCTTCCAAGTGATCCTGTACTCAGTCTCTAGTTTTCCGAGCCCTGGTAACATCTTCGAGAATTCTGTTTGAACGGAATTGTTTATCATTGTGTGCTTGACTTCAGCTACCTTTTTAATCAACTGCAGTTCCAAACATGCATTCCTGCTCAGTAAAGAAAATTCTTGATTGTGTATGACATACAAGTTCTCTACCAGTTGTCTTCCTTTCTGCTGAAGAGTTGCTTGCAGTTTGCCTTTTACTCGCAGTTGCCTCCCTTCTGGACCATGCAACTGTATATCTGTCGGTTGCAGGTAATGTCTCTTCACCCAAGGCTTTTGGTCTGACACTAGTGTGACACGAGCCCCTGTGTCAAGCTTAAAATTCCCAAGATGTCCATTGACATAGATGCCTGCTGTCTGGAAATCTTGGTCTGGATTACCGATTTATTCCAAGAACTCTCCTGGTTCTTTCTCTTGTGGGTACTGCTGTACTTGATTCACTGCTCTTTGCATGAAGTTCTTCTGATTTGTACCTTTAAGCGAAGAAATCTTGCAACAGCACATCTTCCCTTCGTGTCCAATTTTTCCACACTTAAAACATTCAGCTTTGCTTGCTGTGTACTGCTCTCATCTGTGGGTCTTCTTGGCTCCACAACGTCAGCAAGGTTTTCCTATTTCATGCGCTTTCTCACCTGTATGTTTTTTCTGTTGCTCAAAGTGTTTCCCTGGCTTTGGCTTAACCAGTTGGATGGGCACTGGACTCCTTCTCATCCACGGCTTGTCTTCAGCTCATTGGATGTCCCTATTCTGTTTGCAAACTTCTGCCTATCTTAACATTTGAATGGCCTTTTCCAGTGGATTGCAACAGGTCTGACAAGGATTCATCCAATGTGCTGACAACTATCTTGTCTCTGATTAGTTCTGCCTTGAATCCATTGTATTCACAATCTTCTGCCAATCTATACAGGCCATTAAATATAGGAGTCTACAGATTCGCCAATCACCTGCACCTGCTTATTAAATTTGGATCTTTCCAAGATTTTATTGGTATGGAGATTAAAATATTTATCAAAGACTTGGAGCATCTCTTTGAATTTATCGGTACCCTCACTGATCCCTTGTTGGGCAATTACATCATCCGCAATCGCTCCTACTGAACATAGGGAGGTGTTCACTTGCTCCACTTCAGATTTTGTATGGATTTGCAAAGTGATTCTAAACCATAGGAACCTTTTTCTCCATAATACCTCTTGATTTTGGAAACTCTCCGGCATTCCCAATTTTGGATCGACTTTATTTTTAAAAAAAGTGTTACCCTTTAAGAAACACTTGTTTTCAGGCTAGCTTGCTTTAATGGAGGTGTCACAACTGTTCTTGAGGGTTCCCTGCTGTTTAAATAGGGTTTTCCCCTTTCTTTGAGAACTTCAGTTTGTTTTTTTCAGGCGTACTTGCCTTAATGGAATATCCCTGCTGTGTCGGGCTTTCCTGCTCTTCGCCCTCACGTTCAGCCCAAGTGAAGGATTGGGTTTTTCCCTGTGTTTTTTTTTCTCTTCGAGCGCAATGCCTGAAGAAAATTACTTTAAGCTGTTCAAAGGGCTTTAACTCACCCAATCATTGGATTCTATTTGCAGACAACCACACTTCTGTTCTGTGGTGCAGCCTGTACATCAGTGTTCTGACTCACTACAGCTGGGGAGCTCCACACAGCTTCTTCTGTAGGTAAGTAGTTTCTTACTGTTCCGGGCCAGTAATTCTCTTTAAACTTCTCTGTTGTTCCCCTGATGTTTCTTCTTTCACTGCTGCTTTAGCTGCTGTTTAACCACTGCCAGCATATTGCATTGTCGGGTTTGTATTAGTAGCATTGGAGGGCGTTCTACCAGAGAAAGTCTTCGACTCTGGCAAAGGTTAATTAACAACTCTATTATTAACAGTTACTATGTACACTCTCAGCAAGTCACCTACACTAGCATCCTTCATGCTGCTATACCCGCTTCATAAGCCTATTGCATGTGACTGTTACAGTGTTGCGCGTACATTGAGAGGGGTCTCTCACTGTCTTCAGTATTAACCCTTTACATCCTTATACTACAGTGTGCTGACAGCTTGGGCCCAAGGCACCTTATTGGGGGAAGAGATTGCTACGTCAGGCTTCATGCCATTAGAGAATGCTTCACACTGAACCTAAAAGAAAACCATTTCAATTACCAACTTAAGCACAAAAATGCTCACATTAATGGCAGACTGCTTGTAGCAGAATCACAGTAGCTCAGAGATTACTGCCAATGATGTCAGTTAATGAGTACCTCCACTTTTAAAGGGGTACCCCCCCCCCCTTCCTGTGAAGGGGACCCACAAATCTTAGACATGTCAATAACAATCTAACCGCAACTGTTTATGAAAAGGAACAGTCCAGTTTTATCCCCAGGATGCCCATGTTCTATTCTTTGATCTTTTTTCTAACAGGCCTGAAAATGGAGAAATACAACAAAATTACAATAAAATGCACATTCACCTACCCCATTATCCCTCAAGATGCGGGTGATGCTGGTAAGGGCACATTCATTGCCCAATCCTAACTGTCCCAAGGGCATTAAGATTAAAGCACATTGGTGAGGGACTGGAATCACATGTCGTCATGAGATTGGGTTAGGACAACAGCTTCCCTCCCCTGAAGGACAATAGTTTTTACAATCCCATATCATTTTATCTGGTGCCAGTCCACAAATGATCAAATTTTAATCCAATTTCCTAACTTGCCATGGTGGGATTTGAACTCATGACCTCTGTAACTGCGAGGCTACACTCTTTACCTGAGCTTGCCCGGCCATTTCGATTCCCGCGTCCAGAAAGTCGTCAAAATCTTCGCTGAATTTGCCAGATGCAGCAGCCAATTGCCTACTGGTTCCCCGGGATGCGTGGACAACCTCCCCTGCTGACTGGTTCAGGCCAGCAGCAGCTTGATTCAACTCGCTCTGAGCTTCCTGGAAGCTCTTAGTGCTTGGTGGCAACTGTGACAGAGGCGAAGGAGAAAAATTGAAAAAGTGGCATTAATCCAATTATTGGCAGCCGGACATTTATAAAACCTCCACACCTGCAGACAGACACACACACACACACACACACACACACACGGAGAGAGAGAGATACACACACACACAGAAATCCACTAACACAGATACACACACACACTGACATCTGCTGACACATGCAGAGAGAGATGCACACGCACACATTCGCTAGCACACTGACACGGAACTGATTTTTTCTCCTCTGTTTAAAACAGTGTACCTTTAAGACAGAGCGAGAAATTTTAGATTTCTGAGGCACAGTGTGCCAGCTGCAGTTGTTACCAAAGCAACAGCAGGAGAGTGAGGAGGTCACATGGTATAAGGTTTCAATTTGACTACGTAAAAACCAGCTAAAACCAGATTTGAGAGACATCAGCAAAGCGTGCTTACTGGAGGAAAGAGCTATTTCTCTCAGCAGAAATTCTACAATGAGCTACAGGCCATGTTAATTGCTGAAGGAGGAAAAAAATCCTTTGAAGAGACCATTTGTATTGCTGGAGGAAGCAAAATTCCTTCTCTTTACTTCCAATCCAAGAAGTCTTTGCTTCAAGATTGAATCTCTCTTGACTGATTCGGTTTATGGAATTCGCAGTCAAGTTTCGACTGAGAGACTGTCGGTTTTAAAATCCGAGTGGACCTATTGCTATACTCCCTGTTTCAAGAACCATTTGATGCCTGCTGCAGCCGAAGTGCTTTGATTGCCTATCTATTGAAAGACTGTTTCATCAAATCCGCATGGAGACTTAGAGTGGCATTTGATTATTTTTGCACTAGGATACCTCACCCATCAGGAACATAACCCACAAAGACCTACCACCCAGTTATTTATTTATTCTTAAGAAACAGCTAATTTTTACAACATAATTTTTTTTTGAAAAACTGGTTAACTGTTAGTTTTTGAGTGTATGTGTGAGAATGGGGGAGTTAGGTTAAAATAAGAATATATAAGGTCTTTAGACATAGGTTTATCTTAATAGTGTTTAAGATTTAGTTTTTAATAAATGGTTAATTTGTTGTTGTCTAAAGATACCTGGTTTGGTCTGTTTAATTCTGGGGGTTACTAGAGTGTTTAATTGGGCTGTTTTCTGGTTGGGTGGAAAACTTCAAATAATATGCTGCAATCTGTGGAGTGATGGGACTAAATTGGCAGTGCATTGCTCCCACCTCGGTCGTAACAACACGTGGAGACATACACACACACATGGGCGCAGACATCCACTGACATTTGCATAAGCACACACGCTAACGCGCACACAGACACAGGGACACACAAAGACATACAGGAAGCGTCAATAGCTTAACTTTGTGTCTCAGTGAAGATCCAGCAATGTTTTAATATGTAAAAACTTTACACAGCTTGTTATTACCATTCTTAAAGGTATAAGACACATTACCCCACATTACACACATGGTTCAGAGTGATATGACTAAGTCCCACGGAGTGACGTGCAAACATTGTTGGAAACCAATTCCAGGCTGGGGGCGTGAACCTGTTTATCAAGTGTCACAAGAATACAAGATATAGCAGCAGGAGTAGACCATATAGCCCACCGAGGCTGCTCCACCATTCAAAATGATGCTGGCTGATCTTGGGCTTCAACACCACTTTCCCACTCGCTCACCATATCCCTTGATTCCCCAAGAGATGAAAAATCTGTCTATCTCAGTCTTAAATGTATTCAATGATGGAGCATCCATAACCCTCTGAGGTAGAGAATTCCAAAGATTCACAACCCTTTGAGTGAACTAATTTCTCCTCATCGCAGTCCTAAATGATTGGTCCCTAATCCGAGACTGTGCCCCTGTTTTAGATTCCCCGACCAGCGGAAACAATTTCTCAGTGTCTACCCTATCAAGCCCCTTCAGAATCTTGTATGTTACAATGAGATCACCTCTCATTCTTCTAAATTCTAGCGAATACAGGCCCAATTTACTCAGCCTCTCACCATTGGACAAACACCTCATCCCAGGGACCAATTTCGTGAACTTTTGCTGCACTGCCGCCAATGCAAGTATATCCTTTCTTAAATGTGGAGACCTAAACTGCACACAGTACTCCAGATGTGGTCTCACCAAAGCCCTGTACAATTGTAGCATGTACTCCAATCCCCTTGCAATAAAGGCCAACATGTCATTTGCCTTCCGAATTGCTGGATGTACCTGCATGCTAACTTTCTGCATTCCTTGTACAAGCACACCCAAATCTCTGAACATCGACACTTACAAGTTTCACACCTTTCAAAAAATATTCTGCTCTTCTATTCTTACAGAACATTCTTCCCTACATTATACTTCATCTGCTGTCTTGTTGGCCACTCACTTAACCTGTCTATATCTCTTTGCAGCCTCTCTGTGTCCTCCCCACAGCTCACCTTTCCACCTACCTTTATGTCATCAGCAAACTTAGATACATTACTCACTGTGTCTTCATCGAAGTCATTAATATAGATTGTAAATAGCTGAGGTCCCAGCACTGATCCTTGTGGCATTCCATATTCACTGCCTGCCAACTTGAAAATGCTCCATTTATACCCACTCTTTGCTTCGTATCCATGAATCAATCCTCCAATCATGCTAATATATTACCCCCAACTCCATGAGCCCTTAACTTGCCGATTAACCTTTTGTGTGGCACCCTGTTGAGCACCTTTTGGAAATACTGTGTTCTCATTGTGCTGCCAGAGCTTAGTGATGTTGTGTTTTGAGACATAGATATGGGTTATCACCTGGATACGGTCCTTTACCAATGTGTGGAGCAGGTTGGGTATGTTCTGACCAACAACAGGTGCAAGAGTGAGTCTTTCCACCATTTCAATGAGACTCTGAACTGCCACCTGTAAAAGTGGGGCATGATACGGCTGGGATTAATCTTATTTTCCCTTCTTTGAATGTGGGTTATGACTATGTGCTTAACACACGGACTCCCATTTGGGGTAGTCTCAGGCTCACACTCTCCTCTGCTCTTCTTACACACTCAGGGCACGAGGAAATGAAGATTCCAGATTTCTGTAATACTGCTCCGGCTGGATTCTTACAGTGAGGGGAGGATTTCAGTGATGGCAGTTGAATGTGAGACTCTGGTCCGATGCCTGGACTGTCTCCCAGGTGCTTGGTTGTAGTTTGTATGGTTTTAAAATAAAAATGGTGTAAATAGTTTGGGGTCATAATACATTGCTAAAATCTTACCGAGTCGACCAGCAGTTTTTTGCTGGACTCGCCAATGCTTTTCAGCGCCATGTCCACATCCTTCTGCCCTGGCAAGCAGTTCACACAGTTGTTCAGCGAGTGAGATACCGACTTGGCCACCTTTAGAAGACAAAGGAACAATGCTGATACAATCATCCTGACTGGAACTCATCAGCACCAGTCTTCCATTGACTGGATTGAGTTGCGTCCGATTCAATGGCGTGTTGCATGGCAGCAGTCTATGCCAAAGGGGATGCGCCACAGAGTAGGAGGACAAATTGCCAATCGACCACATGGTGAGTGCAGGATCGCAGCCAGTGCCACCTGGAGATAAGGCAGATGTGGGGATGAGGCACTAACAACCACCTACATTATATAGTGCTTTTAACGTGGCAAAACATTCCGAGGCACTTCGCAGCTTCATTATCAGACCAAATTTGACACTGGGTCATACATTACGATAAATCACCAAAAGTGTGGCCAAAGAGGTAAATTTTGAGCAGCGACTTAAAGGGAGAGAGAGAGAAGGAGGCGCAGAGAGGTTTAGGGAGGGAATTCCAGAGCTTAGGGCTCAGGCAGCTGAAGAAATGGCCACTATGGCGCAGTGTTTAAAATCAGGAATGCTCAAGAGGCCAGAATTGGAGGAGTACAAAGGGTTGTAGGGACTGGAATAGGTTGTAGGAGCTGGAGGAGGTTACAGGGACAGGGAGGATTGTAGGCCTGGAAAAGGTTACAGGGATAGGGAGGGTGGAAGAGGTTACAGAGATAGGGAGTGTTGTAGGCGTGAAAGAGGTCAGAGAGATAACCTGAAAGGGGGCGGGGGGGAGGTGAGAACCTGAACAAACAGGTTGTCTTGTGTCATTTATGAGAATCTTCAAGCATTCAGTTCGCAGTAACAGGACTGAAAAGACTTGGGAACAAGGTACTACTCCCATCCAATAGAAATGTTACGTTTCCTAATTCATTCTTGGGATGTGGGTGTTGCTGGCGTTTATTGCCCATCCTTAGTTGCCCTCAGAAAGCAGGTTAATGTGGGACTGGAATCACACTTAATCAGATCGGATAAGGATGGTAGGGTTCGTTCACTAAAGGGCATCACTGAATGAGTGTGGAATGTAACAGGTAGGAAACTACTCAAAGGGAGATTATGACATCAAATCAATTACTTTGTTATATGTGTTCAGACACTTTCTATCATAGATCAGCACGTTTAGGAAAAATATTCTGATATGTGTAGGAGATAAATTGTGGCATAGCTTCTTCCATACCAGTAACTCATTGCGAGGTATGAAGCCATGGAGAAGAGGCTACATACGGGGTGGGATAAGCACCAGGTTCAAAAGTGCAAGGAGAACCAGAAGTGGGAACGTCCTAAGTTGGAAAAGAGTCTGAATAGAATATTGCAAGGTTGGGGACTGCTCACAGAGAGATACATACAAACGGGTGGGGCTGGGGAGCAGGGCTCTCCTTACTAATGCTAGTCAATTGCTGCCTTGTTGCTGCTTCCGCTAGTGTTATACTGTGCTGTGGCCCAGTTATACACACTGCATCCATTCTCTTAGTGCTGGTTAGCAGAGCGAATTGAAGTACGCTGCTGGGTAATTGAATAAATCGCTTGCTCCTCTGCGTACACTGACAAAGGACAGCAAAAATGGAGGAGTTAGGAAACGTATTGAGTCAATAGTGTGTGACAGAGGTGGTGCTGTCATGTGGAGACCATGCAGGGGTGCTGTTGGTATATTATCCAGGGTGGAAGAGGGCCAGCTGAAGAGAAATAGGTTCAAACATAAAAGGGGCAATTTTAACCCAATTTGCTCAGTGGAAAGCCGATGGATTCAGGGCTCACCCATGGACTTTCTCCCCATCGCCGTCTGACCCAAACCAGCCTCTTTCCTGCCAGGCTGGTTAGAAAAGAAAGACTTGCATTTATATAGCGCCTTTCATGACACTAGAACATCCTGCAGCGCCTTACAGCCAATGAAGCACTTCTATTAAAGGTCATCACCATTGTAATGTAGGAGATGCGGCAGCCAATTCATGCACAGCAAGATCCCACAAACAGCAATGTGACGATGTGTTTTTTGGTGATGTTGTTTGAGGGATAAATATTGGCCAGGACACTGGGGTGAACTCCTCTGCTCTTCTATGCGAGAATGCCATGGGATCTTTCACGTTCATCCAAGGGGGCAGATGGGGCCTCAGTTTAACATCTTATCTGAAAGACGGCACCTCCGACAGTGTGGCACTCTCTCAATATGGCACTGGGAACGCTAGCTTAGATTTTTGCATTCAAGTCTTTGGAGTGGGACTTGAACCCGCAACCTTCTGACTCAGACGTGAGAGTGCTACCAACCGAGCTACGGCTGACACTGTGGGCGCGGTTAACACTGGGTTTGTACATACACACACATAGACATTTTAACACATGCTCGGCGTGCCTGACCTGCGCCAGCCGTTGCTGACTCTCTGCATCTCCGGGCGAGGCCAGTGCGTGCTTGGCTTCCTGGATCAGCACGGCAGAGCCTTCCATCACATCGCGCGCTGTATCCAGCATGGAATTCTGAGCTGGCGAGTTATCGGTCGACGCGGCCACCCCACGAGCGGCTGACGCCAGCGTCTTGAGAGCTTGCGCTGTTTCCCGTGCTGCGATACCTGAAAGCAGAGCACAATCGAGAGATCTGACGGAACGGTTTTGACATCTTAACAGAATTAAGGTGAATGGGTAAGACAGTCAAACACTAAACGACCTCCTTGCTTCACCACCAAAGTTACTTTCTCCGAAACCTCAACCCCACCCTCCCGACCTGCTCCATTTCTTAATCTGGGGTCGGAGCGGGGAGGCTCCCAACCTGCTTGACCCAGTGGCACAAGCCACCTAAACGACGAGTTCAGGATACGTCGCCCAGACGTCTGGGTGAGGTGACCCACTGAGCCCACACTGAACAAAGAATGACTCGGCCTGCCTTTCCCAAATGATCCAACTTCAAAGTTTAAGAGTTACAGTCAATGCCAGTGTCTGGCTCGAAGTTTATTGTTCCAATGTGAGTCCCTTCATTTCCAAGAGTTTGATTTTACAGATCCAAGGGAAGGATTTCATCTGTGCTCTGGGAGCAGACAAATGTCACGATGCCATGAGGGAACGCTAACCTATCACCTCACTATCGACTTGCCTTCATGGGATGTGGTCACTGGCTAGGCTAGCCCATCCCTAATTGCCCTAATTGAAGGCATTTAAGAGTCAACCACATTGCTTTGGGAGTCACATGTAGGCCAGACCAGGTAAGGATGGTGGATTGCCTTCCCTAAGAGTAGGGATCAGAGAAAGACAATTCAGAATATTTTCTGAATGGCGAGACTCTAGAAACTGTGGTGCAGCAAAGGAATTTGGGTGTCCACATACACTAATTACTAAAATTGAGTGGAGTACAGAATGTTATCGAAAAGGCCTTTATCTCAAAGGGGTTTGAGTGCAAGCGGGAAGAAGTGATGCTTTAGTTGGATGAAACCTTGGTCAGATCCGATCTGGATACCACACAGAGTTCTGGGCTCTGAGCATCAGACAGGGTATAGTGGCCTTGGAGGGTAGGCACAGCAGATTCACCACAATGATCAAGCTTAAAAGGGTTAAATTATGAGGACAAGTTGGCAAAAACCAGGCTCATCTTCCAGTGATTGTAGAAGGTTGAGAAGTGACTGAATTGAGGTGTTTAAAATGATAAAAGGATTCATTCGGGTAAATACAGAGAAACCATTTCCTCTGGTGAGGGAATCAGAACAAAGGGCCATAACTTTAAAATTAGAGCTGGACCATCCAGGGGCGATGTCAGGAAGCATCTTTTCACACAAAGTGCAGTGGAAATCTGGAACTCCAACGACCCCAAATGGCCGTGGATGCTGAGAGTCAATAGGAGCTCTCAAGACTGAAATGTTCAGATTTTTTTTTATTATGAGATAAGGGTATTGAGCGCTATGCTACAAAAGCAGCTAAATGGGAGTTGAGGTACAGGTCAGCCATGATCTAACTGAATGGCAGAACAGATTCAAGGGGCTGAATGGCCTCCTCCTGTTCTTATGCTCCCCAAGCAGAACAGCAAGAACTCTCGATTTACCAAGAAAATCTAAAAAGCTTCATTTTGCTTCTCCAGATAACGCTGATCAACATCTAATAGTCAGTGCCAACCCTCTGGAAATACAGCAGACAGGATATTAGGCAGCCATTCATGATTGAGCCCGACAAGCTCAACGCATGGGTCGGATCTTGCTGGAAAAATACTGGTGCGTTCATGTGCAAATCAGCCAGCAAATGCAGGGGATTAAGAGACAGGCTGGGAGTTGTCAATCTCCAGAGCTTGCTGCTCGACTTACTCCACTTTGCACAAACGGCGTCTTGCCCTCAGCTTCCCTGTTAAGAACTGACTGGAATTGTATAGCAAGTGCCAATTAAACTCGCTGCAGAAAGTTAGAGCTGATAATTAACAGTGCAAATACCTTTTTTTTTTAAAAAGAATCTGGTAACTATTAATGCAACACCAATCAACCACACTGACCCAGAAAGGGAACAATTTAAACTGTCAGGTCTCACTCCTGTAGATTGTACCTGAGGGAGATTTTAAAAATGATAAATGTAATGTTTGTCCTACTTTTCCTTTGTCTCCTCTTTCTCTCTCTTTCAATTCAATAATATTTTCCTTCTCTTTGTTTCTCTTTCTGGACATGATTTGAGTCTAATTCAGCCCTTTTCCTTCTCCACTGTTCCTGTTTGTTTCTCAATCCTTAATTCTCATTCATTAAAGTAATCAACTGTTGGTCCAGACGTTCACTGAGGTCCCGGGTCTTCTCTCTCCACAGATGCTGCCAGACCTGCTGAGTATTTCCAGCATTTCTTGTTTTCATCCCAGGCGCCCTGTTGCCCTCACTGCGCTGTTACCAGCTCACACTTTCAGCAAGTTACAACACAAACATTTTTGTGCGGAAGAGTGCAGGGGAGGTCTGGGGTCGATCTCCTTGGAACAGAGAAGGCTGAGGGGAGATCTGATCGAAATGTACAAAATTTTGAGGGGCCTGAATAGAGTGGAGGTGAAGGTCTATTCACTTTAGCAGAGAGGTCAGTGACGAGGGGGCATAGATTTCAAGTGTTTGGTAGAAAAATTAGAGGAGAGATGAGGAAAAACGTTTTCACCCAGAGAGCGGTGAGGGTCTGGAACTCACTGCCTGAAAGGGTAGTTGAGGCATTCAAAAGGAGTCTGGATATGCACCTCAAGTGCTGTAAGCTGCAGGGCTACGGACCAAATGCTGGAAGGTGGGATTAGAATAGGTGGATCGTTTTTTGGCCGGCACTAGCATGATGGGACAAGTGCTTTAACCTTTCTATGATTCTAACAGGGCATGCTGCAAGATGCCCCGCTGCAGCAAGCTCAGGCTCATTGGTATAACTGGGACTGCTCACTATTACTGTCTCCTCATGCTCCCACCATGAGTCAGCTTCCATCAGCGTAACTGTGAAACTTCACCTTATACATGACAGATAAGTAATTGAAAACCATTGTCTGCTCTGGAATGCTGAGCTGTGCACTGGAGATGCAATGGGATTCCAAATATTCCACCATTCCTCTGGGAGCTACAGGGTAAAGCTGCTGGCATATTTTCCAATGAAGCACGCTGAAAATTATATATTTTTTGCAACGGTTTGGACAGCAAGGTTCAGAGGTCAACAAAAGAGGTTACACCACCTGTACGGTGTCCATTACACTGAGATACACCCACCTGTATAGTGTTCACTCCGTTGAGACACACCCACCTGTATAATGTCCACTGCATTGAGATACACCCACCTGTATAGTGCCCACTGCATTGAGACATACCCATCTGTATAGTGTCCATTGCATTGAGACACACCCACCTGTATAGTGCCCATTGCATTGAGAGACACCCACCTGTATAATGTCCATTGCATTGAGACACACCCACCTGTATAATGTCCATTGCATTGAGACACACCCACCTGTATAATGTCCATTGCATTGAGACACACCCACCTGTACAGTGTCAACTGCATTGAGACACACCCACCTGTACAGTGTCCACTGCATTGAGACACACTCACCTGTATAATGTCCATTGTATTGAGACACACCCACCTGTATAGTGCCCATTGCATTGAGACACACCCACCTGTATAATGTCCATTGCATTGAGACACACCCACCTGTACAATGTCCACTGCATTGAGATACATCCACCTGTACAGTGCCCATTGCATTGAGATACACCCACCTGTACAGTGCCCATTGCATTGAGATACACCCACCTGTATAGTGTTCATTTCCTTGAGCTGCACAGGTAAGGAGCTGCGCCATTGAAGAGCCAACAGCCTTGGATGTACTTCCGAGATCCTGAGCGCATTTCTCCAGCTGTAAAGATAGCAAGGCAAGAGATCCATTACTGCATAGATCCAACATCAACAAATTGCACAAACATAACCATGTTCTTTCTTCCCAAATGTATAACCCTCCTTTTCTAAATCAAATACATTCTACAGCTGCTGGTGAAGGTCTCTTTACTTGTGAGTATTATATACATTCTCAAGATGTGAGCGCCGCTGGGAAGGCCGACATTCATTGCCCACCCCTTGTCGTCGTGAAGAGGTCATGGTGTGCCATCTTCTTCAACCACTGGCAGTGGTGTTATACAGCTGAGTGGTTTGCCAGGCCACTTCACTTAACAGTTAACCATGCTGGTGGGGGGGCTGGAATCACATGTAGGTTAGATTGGGTAAGAACAGCAGATTTCCTTCCCTGAAGGACATTCATGAAGCAGATGGGTTATTATGACAGCCCAAACAGAGAGAGAACTATTCAACAGGAGTGGGGAATGACACTTGAGCTTGATCCTGTTTGCTGTCACAAGAACACACAAACTTTCCAACAGGGATGATTGGATGTCTGACAAGACCAAGAACCCGAGATGATCCTTCCTCTCCCTTGCACATAGCTACGAAACCCAACTGCAGAGTCTCAATCCAACCCTCATAGCCTTCCCAGTCTGAACGGCTCAAAAACCTTACCATGCCCATACATGGGCCAATTGACTACTGCCTCAATAATTAGACAGTTCCAGAATGTCAACAAGCAGAAGCACAGGGTGTGTCTTGGACTGGATTGACCTGGAGGGAAGTGAAGATACAGAGGTCAAAGAGTGTGACCTATTGCAGGGCGACATCAAAAGATCTTGCTCTGCACAGACAACAATGGAAGAAATGGGTTGCCTTGTTTGCCACTCGGCAGTCTATTCCGTAGACTGGCCATTCACTCACTGAAGTAATGCTTCCACCATTAGTTTTGAATCTCCCCCCTTCAAGTGCAGGTCATGCCTTTCAGTTCTATTGTTTCAGTTCTATTGTGACAAGGTGAAACAACTTGTTATGGTTTAGCATCTCAGCGCACGCTGATGAATGATGTACTCTTCCACTGTACCAAAGACTGGTCAATCATTTCTGCATAATTATCATCCCAACTTGACAGCCGACTGCAAAAACTGCCTTGATCTCTGGGCCTTCAGCATAAACCATTTGGGTTCATGGCGGCTAAAGGCGATTGCTTAATACATCTTGTGCTACCCACAATCTCAAGCTATTTATTCTATGGACAAATAAAAGAAGCAGCTCCAGCAAGGAGAGAGATATTAAAATTCAACCTAACACAGTTAAAAATGTAAATCTGTTTGGAATGGGAAACTTCACCATTTCACTGCTGCTTATATCAAATCAATGGCACCACACACGGCACAGCGGGAGAAATTAGCTTCAATAACGGGGTACAGGTCATGCTGTGTGTTGATCTCAATTCATGGGACTGGGGGAGGGCGTTTAAAGCCAAAAATATTCCTGGGAAATGCAAACAGTTCATGCAGTAACCTTCATCGGATTTTTAGGACTTTTTTTTTTAAAGAGTAAATGGCATTCAGTTAATAAGCTCTTACTGCAGTTTAACAGTAAACTGTAGTCATGTGACTGTAATGGGCTATAAATAGTTTCGAGGTCGGTTTGTATTTTGGTACCAGCTGGTTAAATTATATAGCTGACTGCTTGAAATGTTGTGATTTTACACACCAGGTCTATTTGATGCCTTGATCTACTTCCCTTAACCCTGGAAGGTCCGGCAGTCTTGAGAAACTCTGGGTTCCCTGTTATCCTGGTTCTCAAATGCATTTTTGTCAATGTAAAGTGGACTAGAATCCCACAGCCTCAACCTCCTCCAGGAGATGCAGCAAGTTAAAAAAAACATTTCAGAAATGCACAACTCCGATTGGTGCTACAGGTGGACATCCTCAGAGCAATAACTTGCATTTATATATCCGTGGTTGGAGAATCTACTTTGATTTGCAACTGACTGCTCAACGTTGGGCATCCCAACTCTGCACCCAACTACTGAATTTTGCCTGTATTGAAATTGGTCTGATAGACTTGATTAATGTTGTGTCTGACCAAGTTCACATGGACTTTGATTAATAAATGTTGGACTGGCATCTCATGAGTTGATTAGAATCAAAACCTGATAGGGCCTTCAGTGTTGAGAAATTTCCCAAAGTGCTTCAAAACAACCCCACTGACTTACAGTCTGACCATCCACTATTCTTAGAAACTCAGACACGATAATTAACCTCATCATACTTTTCTTTTGTTCTATTTTTAATACTTGGATACAACCAGTGATCATTGTAGGCATTGCACCCAATGGAGATGAACAGAGTTTTAATGCTGAAGCATTCCTTCAACAACTGGAAATTCCCTTTCCTTCCGGGCACATGATGACGCAGCCTGTCCTCAATCCAGCATCCTCACACCTTCCGGCAGAGGAATCCAGAGTCAATCATCCCACCCGAGAACAGGATTCCACAGCAAGTGGTGGCATTTCCCAAAGGAACTTGGACTGAATCATCCAGGGATATGATGATCAATGGTGGTGTCCTGGTGACACCCGGTTGAACTGAAGGTGACTAATGTGAATCCAGCTCTGCGATACTCCTGGGCTCAGTAACTTGCTTGGGATATGACTACACACCAAACTCTCAGCCCTGTTTGAATAAAAACATTCACATGCCAACACTAATGAACTGAACTAAACAGACAGGCCTGCTTCCTTTCATCACAATTCTTGGCAATAACTTGATTCTTAAAAGGGATTCCAACGGTGACGATCGCCACTGGAAAAGAACAGAATGGGTTCAGAAGGAAGGTCCGTCTTTACCGTCTCCCCAGGCAGTGGTTTCAATTGCCCATCAGCTGCTGCCATCTTGGCGTCCTGCAGTTCATTCCTCAGAGTCTGTACCGACTGCAAAGCCGAGTCGATTTCCATGGGCCCACACGCTTCATGAGCCTGCATTCAAGGGAATCGGAAACTACTGCTTTAGTTCATTTTCAGGCTCCTCTTAAGACAGTTTCACTCGTTACCAAACTCTTTACACCCAACAGAATATCCAGTAAAACCTGACAAGTTGGCGGCGATATGCCACCCATTACCGACCTTTTGCACAGACGTTCGGAGCTCCGCCAGGCTTGTGGCAAGGTTCTTGGCACATTGGCCAAGCTGCATGGCAGCGGCCTGGTCAGCAACAGTGGGCACGGCAGCTTTAGCAGAGGAAACCATCTTACTTCCAGGCTAGGGAAACACAACAGCATCATTGAGGAGGAAGATTTGCATTTATATAGCGCCTTTCACAATCTTAGCACGTCCCAAAGCGCTTAACAGCCAATGGAGTACTTTTGAAGTGTCGTCACTGTTGTAATGTAGGCAACGCGGCAGCCAATCTGCGCACAGCAAGCTCCCACAAACAGCAATGTGATAATGGCTAGATCACCCATTTTAAGTGATGTTGGCTGAGGGGTTAAATATTGGCCAGGACACCCGGGGATAACCCACCTGCTCTTCTTCGAAATAGTGCCATGGAATCTTTTACATCCACCTGCGAACTGACAGGGCCCCCAATTTAATGTCTCATCCAAAGGATGACACCTCTGACAGTGCAGCACTCCCTCAGTACTGCACTGGATTATGCTCTCAAGTCACTGGAGTGGGATGTGAACCCACAACCTTCTGACTCAGAGGCAATAGTGCTACCCACTGAGCTACAGCAACTCATAAAGAGACCAGCTGTAAATATCTGAAACAATACTCTAACTCCTTTTACAGCTATCAAATGAACTGCGGAAAGGGTAAAAATCTCCGAATGCTGCCCACAAAACAGTTAAGCATTTTCAGACATTGCACAGCATTAATTATTTAAACCTTAAACATGTTTATCCCTTAGATTATGTTTATTGCTCTACAAGCATTCAAATTGAGTTGATATGCAGAGTGGCACCTTAATAACACAATTAGGAAGAATCTGTCATGGAGCAAACAGACGGGATAGCAACGTGTGAGCAGTGCTTAAAGCTGGAGAAGTGTACCACAAAGACGAGGCCTATTAATGGTGTTTGGTAATGGTTGGCTGATTTATTGTATAGCTGTCAAATACAATAAGAAACAATCTATTAGAGCCCTAAGGGACCAGGGAATACTCAACTTACTCTGAATCAGCTAGTCTTGGTAACTCAGCAGTCAATTCCAATGTCAATTATGAAGGTTTTCCTGATTTAGTTTGATTGGAACCCACCCACCACCTTCAACATTCACTCCCTCCATCACCGACGCACAGTGGCAGCAGTGTGTATCGTCTACCGGATGCACTGCAGCAACTTGCCAAGGCTCCCTCGACAGCACCTTCCAAACCCGCGACCTCTCCCACCTAGATAGACAAGGGCAGCAGACGCATGGGAATCCCATCACCTGCCAGTTCCCTTCCAAGCCACACTGACTTGGAACTATATCCTTCACTGTCACTGGGACTGAAACCAGGAAATGTCTTCCTAACAGCACATGGACTGCAGCGGTTCAAGGCGGCAGCTCACCGCCATTTTCTCAATGGCATAGTCGAGGGGGATCCCAGCATTCATCAGCATTGTAAGCAAGGGTCAGGAGCGACCTAGAGCACTGGGAGGGACAGTGTCAACATAGATCAGAGCTTTTACAAAGAAAAATACATAAATATTACATGAAACAGGCCATTTGGCCCAGAGTCCATACTAGCGTTTCCTCGAAGTAGTCATTTCACATTTACCCTTGCTGTTAACATATCCCTTGAACCATCTCTCTAATTGAATCTTGAATGCTGACATATTTCCAATCTCAGCCATGAACTCTGGAAGTGAATTACATAGCTTCACAAATCTCTATGAAGAGGTTTTTCCTGCTCGCTGTTCTAAATCTTTCACCTTCAATCTTGTATGTTTGGCCTCTTTTGAGCCCTCAACGATTGGAAATGGTCTGTCTCTATTGACCCTCTCTTTTCATAATTTTTTAAAACTTCTATTATATCACCCTGCAACCAGTGTTGTTCCATTGAAAACATACCCAATTTTTCTTATCTTGACTCTATCTTTTCGTCCCTGGTCCAGTCTCTTACCACCTACATCCGTGACTCTTTTGACGCCCTATGTCATTTCGACAATTTCAGGTTTCCTGGTCCTAACCGCCTCCTCTTCACCATGAACGTCCAATCTCTCTATACCTCCATCCCCCACAAGGATGGTTTGAGAGCTTTCCGCTTCTTCCTCGAACAGAGGTCCAACCAGTCCCCATCCACCACCACCCTCCTCAACCTGGCTGAACTTATTCTCACATTGAACAACTTCTCCTTCAACTCCACTCACTTCCTTCAAGTAAGCGATGTTGCTATGGGTACCCACATGGGTCCTAGTTATACCTGTCTTTTTGTGGGATATGTCGAACAATCTTTGTTCCAGTCCTACTCAGGCCCCCTCCCCCCAACTCTTTTTCCGGTACATTGATGACTGTATCAGTGCCATTTCCTACTCCCGCCCCAAACTGGAAGACTTTATCAACTTTGCTTCCAATTTCAACCCTTCCCTCACCTTTACATAGTCTATCTCTGACACTTCCCTTCGCTGACTTCTGTGTCTCCATCTCTGGGGATAGGCTATCCACTAATACTCATTATAAGCCCACCAACTCCCACAGCTACCTCGACTACACTTCTTCACACCCTGCCTCCTGTAAGGACTCCATTCCATTCTCCCAGTTTCTTCATCTCCGACGCATCTGCTCTGATGATGCTACCTTCCATGACAGCGACTAACATGTCCTCCTTTTCCCTCAACTGAGGATTCCCCCCCAATGTGGTTGACAGGGCCTTCAACCGTGTCCGGCCGATTTCCTGCACCTCTACCCTCACCCCTTCCCTTCCCTCCCAGAATTACGAAAGGGTTCCCCTTGTCCTCACTTTCCACCCCACCAGCCTCCACATTCAGAGGATCATCCTCCGCCATCTCCAGCGTGATGCCACCACCAAATGCATCTTCCCCTCCCGTCAGCATTCCGAAGGGATTGTTCCCTCCACGATATCTTTGTCCACTCCTCCATTACCCCCTTGTCCCCTTTCCACGGCACCTTCCCCTGCAATCGCAGGAGGTGTAACACCTGCCGTTTTACCTCCTCTCTCCTCACTATCCAAGGCCCCAAACATTCCTTTCAAGTGAAGCAGCGATTTACTTGTACTTCTTTCAATGTAGTATACTGTATCCGCTGGCTCACCGTGTGGTATCCTCTACACTGGGGAGACCAAATGCACATCGGGTAACCGCTTTGCGGAACACCTCCGCTCAGTCCGAAAGCAGGACCCCGAGCTTCCAGTTACTTGCCATCTCATCAACCCCCACCCGCTCTCATGCTAACAGTTCTGTCCTTGGCCTGCTCCAGTGTTCCAGTGAACATCAACACAAGCACGAGGAGCAGCACCAGATTTCAATTAGGCACTCTACAGCCGTACAAACTGAACATTGAGTTAAATAACTTCAGAGCATGACTGGCCTTTTTTTAATATTTTATTTTTTAACCATGTGCCTGTTTTTCATGTAGTCAGAGCTGCCAATTATTCCACTATTAACACTCTCTCTGGACTAATGCTTTTCTCTCCCCCACCCCCCACCCTCCCCTTCACTTGCTTAAAACCTAATTCTGTTCTAACCTTTGCCAGTTCTGATGGAAGGTCACAGACCTGAAACATTAACTCTGCTTCTCTCTCCACAGATGCTGCCTGACCTGCTGAGTACTTCCAGCACTTTCTGTACTGCCTTCAACATTCAGTGAAACCGTACCCCTAATTCTCTCTGTTCTCCCACATCAGTCTTCCTTCTACCATTCAGAGTATAATACTATTTCTTTTAACCAAATTGCATCAGCTCATACTTTCTGAAACTGAATTCCATCTGCTACTTTTTAAGCCAATTTTCCTCATCTTATCCATCTGCTTTTCCAGCTTTCTTTGATTTTCTAAAGAATTAACTATACCTCCTATTTTGCTATCATCTGCAACTATTGACGTCACTCCCTAAGCTGATATCCAAATCATTGATTATACACAGTGCACAGAATGGCCCCAAAATTGAATTCTGGGACATCACTACCCACTTCTAACCATTCTGAAAAACTGCCATCAACGCCAACTTACTGTTCTCTCCCTTCTAACCAATTTTTAATCCAATATTTTTTCTTTGCCCCCTCAATACCATACTCATTAATCGTCCTTCATGATCTCCTGCGTGGTAACTTGTCAAAGGCTTTACCAAAATCCATGTCCACTGCATTTCCAGTAATTACCATGTCTGCTACCCCTATGAGGTCTGTCAAGCATGACTGCCCCCTTTTGCAATCTGTGCTGGCTCCTTCTAACTATCTGTTCTTGCTCTAGATAGCAATTTTACCCTTTATTTCTCCCACTCCTGTCTCAGAAGTTAAAACTAATTGGTCTGCAATGACTCGGATTAGCTCTGACTCCTTATTTAAAATGGGTACCACACTGGTGGGTCTCCAGTCGACTAACATATAGCCACATACAATGGAGCCCGGACATTCCTCGGGGCTCTTACATCATCCTAGCACGTAGCCCATTGGGATCTGATGGCTCAGGCAGGGAGTCCTAGGAACGGGGATTCTGGGGTGCCCTATCACAGGGGAGGGGCAGGGAGACAGAATGACTGAATTGGGGAGGTTTGTGTCCGGCAGCACTTGAACCTCATACAGTCACCACACAGAGTCCAGGCCCGGGTGGCATGGGAACAGTAGGAACGGGTTGAGGGCAGAACCACAGACTGGAGTCACGAGGGACAAGTCAAGGACGCATCAGGGCCAATATGGGCCATTCACCGGAAACAATGCATTGTGGGCCAGAAATGGTGGCTGTTAGTTTGAGGTGGGCTAGAAATTCGAGTTGCAAGCCTGGGGGGAGAAACTCAAGTTGTATTTTCAGCATTTGGGGAACTTTAATTACTCCTTTGTTGCACTTTAAAAAAAAACATTTGTGTTAAAGCTTTTTGTTTTGATAACTTTTTGTAACAGAGCGTGAGAGAGACAGAGAGTGACAGAGTGCGAGCAAGAGACAGAGTGTGAGCCTGAGAGGCGCCACGATCGTGCGAGCGGGGGGCAGACAGCGAGCAGGCGAGAGGCAGAGAGCGAGACATACCTGAAGGAAGTTCTGACTGGCGATAATCAAGGCAAGCTGGGCACTAAGACTCTCTGGCTCAGCCTGACTTCCTCGGACACCTTGCACCAATTGAGGTATATAATCAGCGACAGCCTATAAAAGGAGATACAAGCCAACACGTGTGAGGGAACAATTTCTTCAAACTGCCCGTGTTTCAAGCAGCCGGTTTGATCAACACCCCATCCACCATCCTCAAACATTCACTCCCTCCACCACCGACGCACAGTGGCAGCAGTGTGTACCATCTACAAGATGCACTGCAGCAACTCACCCAGCCTCCTTCGACAGCACCTTCCAAACCCGTGACCTCTGCCACCTAGAAGGACAAGGGCAGCAGATGCATGGGAACACCACCACCTGCAAGTTCCCCTCCAAGCCACACACCATCCTGACTTGGAACTATATCGCCGTTGCTTCACTGTCACTGGGTCAAAATCCTGGAACTCCCTTCCGAACAGCACTGTGGGTGTACCTACACCCCAAGGACTGCAGTGGTTCAAGAAGGCAGCTCACCATCACCTTCGCAAAGGCAAATAGGGATGGGGCAAAAAAAGTAAAAAAGAGGAATGTGGATGGGAAGGAAGGAAAGAAAAAGAGCTGCATTTCTACAGCACCCCACCTCAGGATATCCCAAAGTGCTTCACAGCCAACTAAGTGCTGTTGAAGTATTCGAGCCGTCTGGTTGAGCAATGGGCCTCACTGTGCAGTTCCCTGAGCTGCAGGAAAGACTCTTCTCCATGCGCTCGCGCCCATAATAAATCCCACTGCGAAATGTCATCAGTAAGCAAAGGCTTAAAGCCCGTCATCTGTTAGTTAAACTCCCTCCATCAGTGTCATCCAACAAAGGGCGACACCCCAAAACAGCAAGCTGGCTTTCTGTATCAGATACCTGCGGCGTATTTCCAGAATATCTTTTCCATTTCCGAAAGACCAGTTCTGGCGTTTTGATTTTTATCTGCATTTTACCCAATTCCACTTCCAAACCAGCATGGGTTGGCAGTACGGCTGATGCCAGGGATGCTCACACCAAGCCTGCTGGACAGTTTCGAGCAGGGCTAGTGAGGCCCCCAAGGAAGGTCACACGCTACTGAAGTTGGCAAATGATTCAGAAAAGAGGGAATCATTTCATTTCTTTTTCAAATAATTGATTTTTCACACTCACTGACTCACTGAGGTAAGGGCGTTAGTGCTGGAAAATGCTATGCATCAGTACAGGCACCCGCTGTCAAATCAAGCTCTTGTAATGCACACTTAATGCAGTTTAAAAACTCCCAATATTTCACACCAGGCTGAACCTCACGGGAACACTCTCTAATGCACCAATTTCAGTCGCAGTCCAGACTCCCCGTCCAGCCAACAAAATGAAGCAACGTTCATTCCGTGAACTCCGGCCTGGATTTGACCCCATGAACCCAGAGGTCAAAGGTCAGTGCCCCGTTCCCCAGTCCCCTTTTTGCCAAATTTAATCCGAGGTTGCTAGTTCGAGCGAGAGTTGCTCAGAAATGCGCTCAACATTTATCCAAGCTAAGAAGTAACCAGAAGGGGAACCGATACAGATTCACGCCAAACACCCTGAAGCTTTCCCATCAGGCCCTTTACCTTACAGCTCTGGACCAGTTGCTGGTGCGCAGCTGTGTTCTTATTGGACGACGATGCATTCTGGGATGCCGCAATAGTTTGCGTTGCCGCGGCTGCTGCTTGTTTGGCCGCATTCTAATTAAAAGTAAACAAATGTACTTTAAGCAAAAAGATGCACTTTTGATACATTTACTCCTGTAAATATTAAGTCAATTAATATGGACTTTGAAGATTTTGATTGGTTCCAAGGTACATTCTGTGGGTTTATCCAGCAAGTAGTAGGAGCCACACAGACCAGGAAGATCCCATGTTCCAGCTCTGGCTTGTGTTGAAATTGCAAATCTTATATCCCTTGTCATTTACACAATGGCTTTTGTACAAGTGACCTTCAGTAGTTGTCTCCCCTTCCTCAGTTTTCTTGTACCACTGAAAGAATGCATCGGAACAGGAGGATGCCATTCAGCCCCTCATATCCGTTCCCACTGTTTAATTGGATCAGGGCTGATCTGTATCTTAACTGAAAGAGAAATGCATGGTCATAAAAGATGGTTATAAGGAGCAGAGGGAGGTGAAGGAGTTTAGGCAGGGAATTCTGAGGGCAGGTACCACCACCAATGGTGGGGGTGGAGAGAGTAGGAGGTGTACAAGAGAGTCAATTAATTGGATGCACAAACCTTAATTTGATGGGGCTGAGCCACCGTGACCATTATTTGATGGGTAATAAAATGGGAGCAGGGAACCATGCCAAACAAGCAAGACTATACACTTGGTATTGCTTCACTGGAGGATGGACAGCTGACCGATTGCCAACAAGCTTCTCACAGAGAGGCCTATTGAGGCATGTCTGTGGTGTAATCATTTAAACGCAAGGCCTGCTGCTATCCTGCTTCAGTGAAAGTCAGCCTGCGAGCAGGAGTCGAGACAGCACATTCTTCACATTTCCAGGCTCACACGCCCATCAAAGTCACGTCAGCCCAGATCTGTCGGTTCCAAAGATCTCCGCGCTCATCTTGCATCAGGCTGCAAGAGGTGAACGACCTCACATTTCTCAACAAATCTGTGCTGGAATTCCTTTCCCCCACGGTCAAACTGAGCTTCAAGGCAACAAGATTCTGCGGACGTGTGCATGGCTGGTGTTGCCATGAGAGCGATCGAGTCTGTAACCTCGAAATGTTATGCTGTGGATTGGAGACCACTGTCTCAGAACCAAAAAACATCTAGGGAATTATACATTAAATTCAACAGAAAAACATTACTTTCAGTTCTTTTATTGAATTATGTTTCATTATAGTCAGCAGTGTGATGGAACACTCTCCACTTGTCTGGATGGGTGCAGCTCCAACAACACTCAAGAAGCTCGACACCATCCAGGGACAAAGCAGCCCGCTTGATTGGCACCCCATCCACCACCTTCAATATTCATTCCCTCCACCACTGACGCACAGTGGCAGCAGTGTGTACCATATACAAGATGCACGACAGCAACTCACCAAGACTCCTTCCAAACCCGCAACCTCTACCACCTAGAAGGACAAGGGCAGCAGTCGCATGGGAACACCACCATCTTGACTTGGAACTATATCGCCGTTCCTTCACTGTCGCTGGGTCAAAATCCTGGAACTCCCTTCCTAACAGCACTGTGGGTGCACCTAGCCCACATAGACTGCAGTGGTTCAAGAAGGGCGGCACAGTGGCGCAGTGGTTAGCAACGCAGCCTCACAGCTCCAGTGACCCGGGTTCGATTCCGGGTACTGCCTGTGTGGAGTTTGCAAGTTCTCCCTGTGTCTGCGTGGGTTTTCTCCGGGTGCTCCGGTTTCCTCCCACAAGCCAAAAGACTTGCAGATTGATAGGTAAATTGGCCATTATAAATTGTCACTAGTATAGGTAGGTGGTAGGGAAATATAGGGACAGGTGGGGATGTTTGGTAGGAAGATGGGATTAGTGTAGGATTAGTATAAATGGGTGGTTGATGTTCGGCACAGACTTGGTGGGCCGAAGGGCCTGTTTCAGTGCTGTATCTCTAATCTAAGGCAGCTCACCACCACCTTCTCAAGGGTGTTTAGGGATGGGCAATAAATGCTGGCCTAGCCAGCGATGCCCACATCCAATGAATGCATTAAAAAAAAAAACTCAGATGCAGCTCAGGCTAAAGACTGCTGTCAGAAAAGCAATTATGCAGACTTCAGTTTTACTCCCCAGAAGTAGCTTTGATGAGTTTGCCGAGTCAGATTGCGACTGCAGCAGAGTTGTTGTACTGTGAATCCCCAAACAACCTTCGTTTAGCGGAACATGGAATAAAGTTTAATCGGGCAGAAACGTTACCTCCAGCCGGTTAATTAACTTCTTCTTGATGGCATTCTGAGCAGCTGAATTGGTGACAACCCGCAGACCCTCTGCCGCTTCCCTCAGCTTCTGCTGTTGGTCCTGGTTTTCTGGATTGGCGGCTGCACCCTGTACAGAAGAGCAAAGAGGTTGGCAAGGCTTACCCGGTCAGGGCAAAGGGGGTTACTGAGATTCACCCAGTTACTGCAAAGGTTTACCTAGTCAGCATTAGGGGGAATAAGCCAAAATAAAGTGAAGTTAGATATTCCTCAACCATACCTGACATTGAAAAAGAGCCAACACCTCCACTTATTTATTTATTTAGAGATGCAGCACTGAAACAGGCCCTTCGGCCCACCGAGTCTGTGCCGACCATCAACCACCCATTTATACTAATCCTACATTAATCCCATATTCCCTACCAAATCCCCACCATTCTCCTACCATCTACCTACACTAGGGGTAATTTACAATAGCCAATTTACCTATCAACCTGCAAGTCTTTGGCTGTGGGAGGAAACCGGAGCACCCGGCAGAAACCCACGCAGTCACAGGGAGAACTTGCAAACTCCGCACAGGCAGTACCCGGAACCGAACCCGGGTCGCCGGAGCTGTGAGGCTGCGGTGCTAACCACTGCGCCACTGCTCTCCGCAGTGGCGACCAAGGACGGTAGCGATAGCCTCTCTGGTCGAAGTGCTCACCAACGCTCGCTGCTTGTCCGCCCTCACTGGTGAGGCACCAATGGACCTGGGGGCCTTTAGGAAAGGAGCACACCTTATACTGGGGGTGAAGGAACTGGAAGGCTACAACAACAACTTAGATTTATATGGCATCTTTAACATAACAAAAAGTCCCAAGTCCCTTCACAGGAGCATTACAAAACAAAATATGACACCAAAGCACGAGATGAGCAAACACTTGATCAAAGAGGTCAAGTTTTAAGGAGTATTTTAAAGGAGGAAAGTCAGGCGGAGAGGTTTAGGGAGGGTATTCCAGAGCTTGGGGCCTAGGCAACCGAAGGCACTGTCACCAATGGTGCAGCAATTAAAAACAGGGAATGTACAAGAGGCCATAATTAGAGCAGCATAGATATCTCGGAGGGTTGTGGGGTTGGAGGAGGTTCCAGAGATGGGGGTGGTGTTGGGGGGGGGGGGGGGGGGGAGGGGAGGTGGCATGGAGGGGGAGATGAGGCCATAGACGGATTTGAAAACAAGGATGTGAATTTTAAACTGGGAGCCAGTGTAGGTCAGCGAGCACAAGGGTAATCTGCAGTGTTGAGTGCAGCCACACAGCTTCTCCTGGCCATGCCACACACATGGCAAGGTCTGGTTCTCACCCAGTGGGGGAGCTGCCAGAGAGCCAGAGGGTGAGAGTGGAGATACCACAAGCAGAGCTCCAAACACTATCCTCCTGCAGCTGTAGATTGTGAAGGTGTAACATTCCAGATAGCCAGATTCCCATGTTGCACTGAGCTTGGCAACCACGATTCAGTGTAAATACCAGAGCTAGAACGTAACGTTAAATCTGGTTCAAGCAATTCAGTTCTCCTCAGACTCAAAGCTGAAAAATGTACAATTTGTGTCACTATTTTCACTTTAACTTCATTGTCTGGAAACTGCACAGATTTAATCTGTCACTCTGGGCATTGCTGCTGTGCCTTAATGTTCAAAATCTCAATTCCATGAGGACCATCAGTTCTTGCTGGGATAATAAGAGCTGAACTCTGAGCACTGCTGTACAACAGCAGCAGCTGAAGCACTGTCTGCTTAACTACAGGCATTCAGCTGTCCAGGGAGGAAAACTCTTTGAACATGCATGTGCTAAATCATTTAATCTGCCCGTGTGCCCGGTGGCCCTCTCACAGAACAGCAGCAAGTGTGATTTAACACTGGTCACAATCTGGTTAGGAATGAGGGCAGGGAGTCTAAACGTTGCATTTATATAGCACCTTTCATGACCTCAGGACGTCCCCAAATCGCTTTACAGCCAATGAAGTACTTTTGGCCACTATTGTGATGTAGGAAACGTGGCAGCCAATTTGCGCACAGCAAGCTCCCACAATGAGATAATGATCACATTATCCGTTTTAGTGACGTTGGTTGAGGGATAAATGTTAGCCAGGAAGAACTCCCCTGCTCTCTTTAAAATACCACCACGGGATCTTTTACATTCACCCGAGAGCGCAGGTGGGGCCTCAGTTTAACGTCTCATCCAAAAGACAGCACCTCGAATCATAGACTAGTACAGCACACAAAGAGGCCTTTCCACCCATCAAGTTTGCGCCAGCTCTTTCTAAGAGTGGTTAGTCTCAGTCCCCTGCTCTTCCCCCCCACCCTCCCCACTACCCCTGCAGTTTTTTTCTCCTTCAAATCTTATCCAATTCCTGTTTCTAGGCTCCGACTGAATCGGTATTGACCACCCTATCAGGCAGTGCACTCCGACACTGGATTCGAAGAGTTTCTCCTTATATCGCCTCTAGTTCTTCTGTCAATCGCTTCTCGAGCTCGACGTCTGCTGGTTATTGACTCTTCAGAGACTGGAAACAGTTTCTCTTCATTTACTCTATCAAAACCCCTCATGATTTTAAACACCTCTATCAAATCTCCTCGGAGAATAACCCCAGATTCTCCAGTCTATCTACGTAACTGTAATCCTCCCTCCCTGAAACCATCTTTGCGGCATCTTTACATTGGCTTCCCATTCTTCCTAAAGTCAGGTGCCCAGAATTGCAAACAACACTCCAGCTGGAACCAACCTGCTCTCCTTTGAAGTACTGCCATGGAATTTTTTCTATCCACCCAAGCTGGCAAACAGGGCCTCAGCTTTGCGTCGCATCGGAAACACAGCCCCGCCGACAGTGTAGCACTCCCTCAGTACTGCATTCCCTCAATGCTGCACTGGAGGGCCAGCCTGGGTGATGCACCTACGTCTCCGGATTGGGGCTTGAACTTAACTTAAACTCAAGCTTAGAGTGCTACCCACTGAGCCACAGCTGACACTTAACAGATGGAAACCTGGTGGCTCCAAGTCAGGAAAGGAGAGAATCGTAGTGGCAATGAAAGGTTTTGCCAAACAGAATGTGTCTTGAGGAGGGGTTGGAAAGGAGAGGTGGCAAGTTCGGGGCGGAGGGGGGAGGTTGCGAGGCTGCAGTGAGTCGGAGGCAAGGCACCGAAAGCTCTGCTGCCAATGGCAGAGCAGAGGGAGCTCAGTTAGTTGGAGTCTCCTGTGTCTACTGGGTGGATGAGACAACCCCCAAGGAGATGTACAAGAACCCAGGGTCAGTGGAACAAAGTGTCGGGGGAAGCAGCACAAGGTTGGTGGAGATGACACAGAGTCAATTTAGGTCTGAGTATAGGGATGAGGGGAAAGTGGGATTTAGTGTGGGACAGGATATGGGCAGCAGTTGGGGTTTAGGGAGAACGGAAGGCCAATTAGGAGCAGCCAAGTCTGGAGTTAAGACAGCAGGGCTGAGGCAGGCAATGTTGGAGAGGTGGAAGTGCCTTTGGGATGTCCCCTGGGCATGAAAGACACTATATAGATGCAAACTATTTCTTTTTAAGGGATGGGCATGATATGGGGCTGATGGTCAGTGTTAATTGTGTGATTATATGCAGGTGAAGGGAGTTAATTGGGGTGTTAGACACTCACTGGGACTGGGAGAGGAATTTGTGAGGAGCTATGTGTTTGTAATCCTTTTAGTCTGCACAATAAATGTGAAACTGAGTAAATATAGGCTCCAGCATTATCCTTCTATAACAAACTTTCTGGAGTTGAACAGTCAGCTCAGGTTTGAATAGTCTTGTTCAGACTGGCAGAGTGAGATGAGATCTCACTTGAACAGATCCACTTCAGACCAATGGGATGGGAGCTTTCTCTTCCCCTCAGCAGGCAGATTATTTCGCCCATCTCCACCTTCTATCCAGCCCGGGCAGCCCAAAATCAGGTCCAATGCAGCCACAGCCTGCAGTGTCCAATGCCGTAAGCGGAACTGCGTCACTCTTCAGCAGACAGTGCTCTATTAAGGTTGGGAGTCGAGGACTAGATTCTGGGGCTGGGCAGAGGGAGCTTTACTCTTCTCCTGACCTGGGATAACTCAATCCCCACACCAGGAGCAAATAAAGGAGATAAACCATGGGGGCAATTTAATCCAGCTCAACAGCCATGTTTGTGTGCGGTAACATTCAATGAAAAAACAGACATCAAAACACTGGCAACAATAATTAAAAAGTAACTGTAAGCTGATTCAAAGCTGCTGGTGTGACCATGGTTCAATGGGGAAAAACACAACCAATATTTGCCACACTAAGTGATGGGGAAGCAGTCAGGAGGACTGGAAACAGAAATGCAGAGAAATCCTCGAAACCATCACACTCCAGGGAATGCTAAATTGGAGCCAACATATTTCCCAAGAAGTTTGCATGAATCCTGCACAAAACCATGTAAAAGCAGCTTGCCAAAATAAATAAACCTCAGATACTGGTCACTCAGCAATTGAGAATGTCGAGAACATCTCTATAATGAAAATTGCTCGCACTACATAAACCCTTTGCAAACTTAAACATAAACCTTGCGATGATTGATTTACGGGAAATTAGGGACCATTTAGTTCTGAGAAGAAACATCGGTTCACTTGTGTACAAACACAGTGACAGGCCGAGGCAGATCTCGGCAAAGCACAGCTTTCAAAATAAACTGACACTCAGTTTTTATCTAAATCTATCCAAACACACCTAAAATAACAAAATTAAGCACCAGCCAAAAGGTTTAATTTCCTCTCAAGTGTTTGTGTATTTTAAGTGGTGGTTCGTGATCATTGTACATTTAAAAGAAAACAGCCTACTTGAAAAAGTCCATGGAACAGCCCGGGGCACTTAGTGTCAACCATGCTTACTTGCGGCTGTTAAGATGGCAACCATCATGGAGAAGACAACATCCTCACAGGGAGGGGGCAAAAATCACTGGATCACAGGATTGGCAGTGATCACAGTGGCCATTTGGGAGATCCCAGCCCAACCATCGGGATCTCAACATCCAGCTGTTCATTCCATGATTCCAAGACCCATGTCTCTATTGCCACACTGTAAAAATCCATCAGTGGTGTTGATCACTCTTTGTCCAGGTCATGCTGCCGTACAATTTTAAAGGGAGTGCAGGGTCAGAGAGACCTGAGGGTATACATACACAAATCCTTGAAAGTGGCCAAGCTGCTAAACATAGGAATCCTTGGCTTTATCAAAAGAGTAGAAAAAGCAAGGAATGCAAAACCTTTACAAAATCACTGGTTCGGCCTCAGTTGGAATATTGTTTCCAATTCGGGGCACTTTACTTTGCAAGGATGTCAAGGCGGTACAGAGGAGAGTTACTAGAATGGTGCCGGGGATGAGAGGCTTCAGTTACGTGGATGGACTGGAGAAGCTGGGGTTATTCTCATTGCAGCAGAGAAGGTTAAGAGGAGATTTGATAGCAGTGTTCAAATTTTGAAAGGTTTTCATGGAGTATATCAAGAGAAACTTGCTAGTGAGAGAAGGGTCAGTAACCAGAGGACACGGAATTAAGAGAATCGGCAAAAAAAAAGAGGAAGGGATTTTTTTTTTTACACAGTGAGTTATTCTGATCTGGAACACACTGTCTGAAAGGGTGGAGGAAGAATATTCAATAACAACTCGAAGGGGAAAAATTTGCAGGGCTGTGAGTTTTTAATTCTTTCATGAGGGCATCACTGGCAAGGCCAGCATTTGTTGCCCTTGACAACTGAGTGGCTTGCTCGGCCATTTCAGAGGGCAATTAGGAGTCAACCACATTGCTGTGGGTCTGGAGTCACATATAGGCCAGACCAAATAAAGATGGCAGATTTCCTTCCCTAAAGGGGCATTAGTGAACCACTTGGATTTTCATGACAATCGATGATAGTTTCATAGCACCATTACTGAGACTAGCTTTCAATTCCAGATTTTTATTGATGTGGATGTAGAAAGAGCAGTTGTGTGGAAATAATTGGATATCTCTTTCAGAGAGTGTAAAAGGGGCAAAGAGCTCCCCTGCTCTTTCCATATTGCCCCACAATGTTTTTATTCAATTCTCTTTTGAAAGTTACTATTGAATCTGCTTCCATCACCTTTGAGGCAGCGCATTCCACATCACAACAGCTGGCATCCTTCCATCTATGAAAGATGATGGACATGCATTTAGATGGGGTGCCTTCTCTTGGTGCTAATGGCTGTGAAGGCCAATCCTTGAGAGGCAGGTTCTGCCACAAGTGCTGCACATGAAGCTGCCAAGTGACGCTGTGAGTTGTTGTTTTTGACATTGGTGCCTATTGCCAAGCTGCTGTAGCAACTGATTGTGATGGCAGTCATAGTCATCGAGCACAGCAACAGGCCCTTCGGCCCATCATGTCTGTGCCGGCCATCAAGAACCTACCTATTCTAATCCCATTTTCCAGCACTTGGCCCGTAGCCTTGTATGCTATGGTGTTTCAAGTGCTCATCTATATACTTCTTAAAATGTTGTGAGGGTTCCTGCCTCTACCACCTCTTCAGGCAGTGCGTTCCAGATTCCAACCACCCTCTGGGTGAAAACAGTTTTCCTCAAATCCCCTCTAAACCTCCTGCCCCTTACCTTTAATATATGTCCCCTGGTTATTGACCCCTCTGCTAGGGGAAAAGGTTTCTTCCTATCTAATCGATCAATGCCCCTCATAATTTTGTATACCTCAATCATGTCCCCCTCAGCCTTCTCTGCTCCAAAGAAAACAACCCTAGCCTTTTCAGTCTCCCTTCATAGCTGAAATGATCCAGCCCAGGCAACATCCTGGTGAATCACCTCTGCACCCTCTCCATAGCAATCACATCCTTCCTATATTGTGGTGACCAGACCTGTACACAGTACTCCAGCTGTGGCCTAACTAGTGTTTTATACAGCTCCATCATAACCTCCCTGCTCTTATATTCTATGCCTCGGCTAATAAAGACACAGGTTGTGTCGCCATTTCCCTCTTTCACCAGCTAGTGACTCTCAGATGCGATAGTCGACATTTAGGGCCTTCATGTCACAACGACTCGCTGTGTAAAAAAAAGTTCTCTTCATCTCATCGGATTCCTTTGCTAATTCTCTTAAATTTGCGTCCTCTTGCTTCTGACCTCCTGCCAACAGAAACTGTTCCCTTCAATCCTATCTGCTCTATCAAAACCCAATCTAATTTCGAACACCTCTATCAAAGCTCCCTTCACCTTCTCCGTTCTAAGGGGAACCACCCCAGCTTCTCCAGTCTCTCCACATTACTGGGACCATTCTGGCAAATCTCTTCTGCACCCACATTTTTCCGAAAGTTTGGTGCTCAAAATTAGACAGAATACTCCAGTTGAGGTCTAACTAATGTTTTATACAGATTTTGTATAACTTCCTCACTTTTGTACTCCACGTATCTATTTATAAAGCCCAAGACCCCATATGCTTTTTTAACTGGCTTCTCAACTTGTCCTGCTGCATTCAAACATTAAATGTTCCACCTCGCCCTTAGGTGTTAATGTCCCAATGAAAATTACCTTCCTGGTTTTACATATCCTTATCTCCTCATTGAGAAAACTGGCACATCCCTCTTCTTCAGACCATCCCCCTCTAATCAGTCCCACCCTTTCCATATTAGGGAATGGTTTACTGTGTAGTTCACACACTAGTTCCTGCATCTCCCAAAGTCCCCATCTAGTCTACAACTCGAGATGTGGAACGCATCATCGCTCTCCGAGGCCAGCCTGTGCTCTGGTGGTCCGACTGCATTGTTTGCACAGCTGCAACAGCCTCACATTCGGGTATCTGACTTCTGATACACATGGGCAAACGCATCTTAGATTTTCCCTCTCTTTCAGCTCTTATTGGTTCCTGGGGTTGGGGTGGGATGTGGGGGCGGGGGGGGCAGGGGTGGCGAGGGGGATGGAAAGAGGTTAACGGACCAGATATAAAGTTGCGTAGGTGAAAGATTTAAACATCAAATCCTTTCATGGTCTCGCCTCCTCCCCATTTCTGTAATCTCCTCCAGCCCTAAAACCTGGAGGCAGGCTTGGGTAGTTAGATTTTAGTTTAACTTGACCAGTGCTATACGGTATCCACTTTAATGACCAACACGGTCAAGGAAGCCATTTTATTACAAACATGTGACTTAAGAAGCCATTTTGTATCTTGCACAGATTTTTGTATCCTGTATTAAATATGTAGTAACCAAAAATGAAACAGATGATTGTAAAATTAATGAATGCTGATTGTGTTATAATTAATGAATCAATCATTTTAGAAAGAGTGGGTTGGCATTTAAAGTTTGTTAAATTTAATTAGTGCGAGTTTCCGTGAAAAGGAGCAGTTTCAGCTAAATGTGTTCGAACAATGGGACCCCGATAAAGCAGATAGGACAGTACATCAGGGCCTTGTGGAGTGTGGTTTTAATGAACAGAGATGTTGTTTAAGATCAGATTCAGAGACAGTATGAAAAACCACTTCATTGTACTCTACTGAGCACAGGTAGCTGTTAGTGGAAGACATAATTAAGAACCAATCAAATTTACCTACTAACAGCCAGAGCCAATTATTAAATTAACAAGAACCTGACTCAGAGGTGGTGTGATGGCCTTGTAGTAGTTAAAAGCAGCAGTCTTGTAAGGTTTTGTTGCACAGAAACAACAGAAGACCTCAGAGGTAGAAGCACAGACCAACAGCCCAGTTCTCCGCCTGACAAGGGATTAAGACCGAAAAGAGAGGACTGCGTCAATCTGCGCCCAATACTGGACCAGGAAGTGCACTTGTGAAAGATGTAAAGTTACATTCCCAACTTTAAGTATAATTCTACTGTTAATTGCTGAATATTGTTTTACTTTCAATAAACTCTCTGGACTTATTAATCAACCATCCTGTTGCCTTAATTGGGTAAGTCTTGCCTAAAGGGATTGTCCGCAATGGACTTGCAAACCCTCGGAGTTCTTTGTGGTCTTCTAATTCTGGCCTCTTAAGCATCCCCAGTTATCATCACCAACCATTGGTAGCTGAGCCTTTAGCTGCCTAGGCCCGAGGCTCTGGAATTCCCTCCCTAAATTATTTTTTTTTAAAAACTCATTCATGGGATGTGGGCATCGCTGGCCAGGTCAGCATTTATTGCCCATCCCTTAAAACCTCCCTCTTTTATCATGTGGCATTAAATGCTGGCCTTGCCAGTTATGCATAGCATGAATAAATCTGCGTCAAATATTGCCTGATTACGCTCCTGTGAAGCGCCTTGGTTTCCCTACGGTCAAGGTGCAATATAAATGCAAGTTTTTGTTGTGGAGGCAGGGCTCCAGGGCTTCATCGCGTTGCCTCAGCCAGAGGAGTGACAGGATGATGTACAAAAAGAGCATGAGAGCTCAGAAGGTTGAGGGGCAATCTGACTGAGGGGTTTAAAATGTCAGGAGGATTCGCCAGGGTAGATACAGAGAAACTATTGCCTCTGGTGGGGGAATCCAGAACGCTGGAGCATAATCTTCCAAATTAGAAACAAAAACAGAAAATTCTGCAAACAGTCAGCAAGTCTGGCAGCGGAGAGAAACAGAGTCAACGATGAGTGCCTCCAGCATCTTTCGGTTTATAATTTCAGGTTTCCGGCATCTGTCTATCTTGATTTGATCTTAAAATTAGAACAAGGCTATTAAAGAGGGAAATCACACACGGTGCAGTGGGACTCTGGACGTCTCGTTCCCCTGAAGGGCTGTGGATGCTGGCGGACAGTTAGAGCTCGAGACTGAGATAGGTGGATTTTTGGGAGATAAGGGCATCTCGGGATATGGAGCGAGGGGGATAAATGGAGTTGAGGTGCAGATCAGGCATAATCTAACTGAATTACAGAGTGGGCATGAGGGGCTGAATGGCCTCCATTCGTTCCTAATGTTACCATGACAAAACATTAGTTTGCGTGCACCTGCTCACTCAGCAGCTACAGTGAAAGAAATTAATACTACGCTAACACCCAAGGGCAGCCTGTAAGGGGGTGGGGGGTGGGGGGGGGGGGGGGGCGGGCATTAGGCTGCAGATGGGATGGTACTCAACGGGGGCAGGATGTTGGGGCCGCCCACCCCACCTGTGTTGCAAACAGCGGCTCCAGCAAGCTCCTGCCGTGATTTCTTCTTTCTGTTAAATGACTCTTATTAAATGAGGTGCATCGCAATAGTAGCAGTTCAAGTATCTGCACTAATTAAAGAATTCAGCTAAAAGGCAAATGATGCCGCTTGGCCAGTTAAAGAGAGTCTCTCCGATCAGCAACACAAAATGTAAGGGTGGCGTTAGCCCTGCTCTCTATTCTCCACCCGTCTCATAAAGCTGCCTGCACATGACATCACTCACTTGTTCAGATGTTCAAAAGCCTCCTGAACAGCAGCAGCAGCGATGCTTGAACTGATCTTGCATCTGGACTCTCAGTTCCCTCATTTATTATTCAATGCCTTGCATCAGCTCTGCTTTATTCAAAACTGAATGAGCAATGACAGCTCTTAATCAGTGCCAGGGGAAATTTAAAACATTGAGGGCAGAAACCATTCCCGACATCTTTCTAAATCTGGCAGACAAACGGCAGAAAATTTGCTGTCTGCAATCAACATTAAAATTTTAAATAGTCATTTGGTAGTACACAACTAGAGCAGTGCTGAAAACATTTTGTCGAAGCTCTTCATCTTGCACTCATCAGGACAATCTGCAAGAATACCAATGCAAGGAAAAGCAACAAACTCATACTATATGAGAAGAGAGTGCTGATTGGTAGAGGTGTTGCCATGGAGAATGCACAGGTTTTTGGTGGCTGACAGTTAACTGCCAAGCTTTGTTTGAAATTTAAACCAGGCAGCTTGGCTCTGATTGGTCAAGGCATTGACCTGAGGAATGAACCAGCGAATGGCTGTCACTCAGCGAAACAAATAAACATTTATATAGCGCCTTTAATATAATAAAATGGCCCAAGGTGTTTTACAGGAGCGTTACAAAACAAAATACGACACCGAGCCACATAAGGAGATATCAGGTCAGATGAGCAAAAGCTTGGTCACAGAGGTAGGTCTTAAGGAGTTCCTTAAAGGAGGAAGGTGAGGTGGAGAGGGGAGATAGTTTAGGGAGGGAATTCCAGAGTTTAGGGCCCAGGCAGCTGAAGGCACGGCCGCCAATGCTGGAGCAATTAAATTTCAGGATCCCAAGAGGCTGGAGGAGCACAAATATCTCGTTGGGTTGTGGGCCTGGAGGGGCTTACGAAGTTAGGGAGCAGTGACGCCATGGAGGAGTTTGAAAACAAGGACGAGAATTTTAAAATCGAAGCATTGTTTAACTGGGAGACAATGTAGGTCAGCAAGCAGGTGAATGCGATTTGGTGTGAGTAAGCTCATGGGCAGCAGGATTCTGAATGACCTCAAGTTTATGGGGATCAGAATGTGGGAGATTAGCCAGGAGCGCATTGGAATAGTAAAGTCTAGAGTTAAGCTGGTAAAACTGAACTAAAAGAGAGACAATATAAAATAAAAGGTACAATTCTAAAGGAGTGCAGAAGCAGAGGGAACTGGGTGTATATATGCAAAAATCATTGAAGGTGGCAGGACAGGTTGAGAGAGTGATTGATAAAGCATACAGTATCCTGGGCTTTATTAATAGGGTTATAGAGTACAAGAGCAAGGAGGTTATGTTAAACTCGTTAAAACGCTGGTTCGGCCTCAACTGGAGTACTATGTCCAGTTCTGGGCGCCGCACTTTAGTAAAGATGTGAAGGCATTGGAGAGAATAAAGAAAAGATTCACGAGAATGGTTCCAGGGATTTATTTATTTAGAGATACAGCACTGAAACAGGCACTTCGGCCCACCGAGTCTGTGCTGACCATCAACCACCCATTTATACTAATCCTACACTAATCCCATATTTCTACCACATCCTCACCTATCCCTATATTCCCCTACCACCTACCTATACTAGGGGCAATTTATAATGGCCAATTTACCTATCAACCTGCAAGTCTTTTGGCTGTGGGAGGAAACCGGAGCACCCGGAGGAAACCCACGCAGACACAGGGAGAACTTGCAAACTCCACACAGGCAGTACCCAGAATCGAACCCGGGTCGCTGGAGCTGTGAGGCTGCGGTGCTAACCACTGCGCCGCTTCAGTTATGAAGATAGACTGGAGAAGTTGGGACTGTTTTCCTTGGAGAAGAGAAGGCTGAGAGGTGATTTGTTAGAGGTATTCAAAATCATGAGGGGTCTGGACAGAGTAGATAGTAGATGGTGGAAGGATCGAGACCAAGAGGGCAAAGATTTAAGGTAGCTGGCAAAAGAAGCAATAGCAACAAGAAAAACGTTTTCATGCAGCGAGTGGTTAAGGTCTGGAATGCACTGCTTGACAGTGTGGTGGAGTCAGGTTCAAACAAGGCTTTCAAGAGGGAATTGGATTGTTATCTCAAAAGGAAGAATGTGCAGGGCTATGGGGAGAAGGCGGGGGAGGGGCACGAGATAATTTGCTCCTTCAGAGACACAATGGGCCGAATGGTCTCCTTCTGTGCTGCAATAAAGCTGTGAATTTGTTTCTCCTGGTTATAAAACTTAGCAAACCGCTTAGATTTACAAAGTTTTCCGCTAGTTGAGGAAGCTGGGCTTCCAAAGGGATAGGAGGGAGCGACCTACTTTTGCAGCTTCCACCATTCTTGCCGTGGAATCGGCCAGGAGCTTGGCAGCTGCCAGCAGCTTCTTAGAGTTATCGACGTCGCTCTCCGCCTCTGCGTCCGATCTCATAGCATTCACCAAATCCGACGTCGCCTGGGCCAGCACCCGTGCCTGCCGGACCATCTCCCCTGTGGGCCACAGATGGTAATACATGGTTACTCAACCATGCCCAGCCAATCCAACCATTGAGCTCATTCATCGGTTCCGAACCACATTAATCCATTTGTTAACCACCCCCTAACAGTTAGCTCACAAGCTGCTGTACTGTCCCTGTAAACATCTTGACCATTTAACAACACCATCTAGGGTTCCCTTGTCCTTGCTCCAAGTCAACTGCCCTCCCTTAGATTCAGGTCAAATTCGAATCTGATCTGTTGAGTTTCTGCATCCAAGATATTTGTGTAGATCAGGAGCAGAAGAGGAAGATTCTTGGGCATTCCACTCAGTCCTTAACCCAAACATCATTGTCCTAATAACAGCAGCTGGAATTTTACATTGGGTGGGAGGTCGCGCCCACCGGCCATAAAGTCGGGGGCGATCCTGCCTCCACCGGGCCTGGGGAGCCACACCAGGATTTTACACTCCCCCAGGCCCTTAGTTGGACTTGGGCAGGACTTCCACCTCACTGAGGCAGGAAGTCCCGCCTGCAAGAGCTGCTGGCCAATCAGTGGGACAGCAGCTCTTAATCCCAGCAGTGCCACCGGGAGCAGTGGCCAGCACTGGGACTGCACCCAGCCAACAGTCTGATCGTTTGGATGTGGGCCCCGGAAGACAGGTAAGTTTTGGGGCGGGGCGCGCTGGTGCTGGACCCTCCATGGGGCAGAGGATACCCGATCAGGAGGCTCCCCCAGCCTGCACGGAGGCTGCCAAATCTACTGCGAGGCCTAAGGCCTCACAATTCTGGCCTTGGTCCTCTCTTCACCATCCACATCAAAACTTTACCCTGAGCTTCTACCACTTTTAATTTTGTGAAGAACTTCATTGAAGACCTTAAGAGTATTCTAAATACATCAGGGATTGGGCTCAGTCCCCTGAAAAAAGTCGAGGAGGACACTGGTCAGCCAGTCTCTTTCCCCACCCCCTGCTCAAGTCACTTTGACTGTTAGTTACTAGTTGCCAGACCGAACCAATGTTACTGCCTCTGTATGGAACAGAGATTCCTCGGATCAGAATTATCATTTTCTAATATTTCCAATCTCCTGAGATCTCCCCTATATTCTGTAACCCCTTTTTCTATGGCCTTTCAGCTGAAACATTAACTCTGCCTCTCCACAGATACAGCTGAATTTTTCTATAATTTTCTCCTTTTATTTCAGATTTCCAGCATCTGCCGTATTTTACTGTTCATCCTATTAATATGGTTGAGGCATAATTTTTTTGCTCAGACACCGCAGGTTTCTTGAGGCAGCTCCCACTTACCTGCATCACCCATGGAGCTGAAGATGCTCTCGGTAACGGTCATGATGGTGTCCGTAGCCTGGTCGTAGCGTCCAATGGGCTCCCCTCTGCTGGCGTACTGGCGCACGTGCTGGAGGAGGTCGTTGAGGGCTTGGCTCACCACGCTCGCCGCGGCACTGACCTGTTTCAGGAGCTCGGTGTCGTCCGTTGCGGCCTGGCAGGCTTTGACGCAGCCCTCTACAGAGCGGTCCACCAGCTTCCCAGCCTCCACCAGCTGCTCCTGACACACAGGAGAGCTGATGGTTGGACTGACCACCTGCAGTGGGCCACAGAAAGGGTCATCGAGGGGTCATCAGAAGAACATCAAAGCAAAATGGCTGTCAAACCAGAATTTTGCAAGAGTCAAGTCACAACATTTACACCCAGCTTTAACTGTAATACACCAGATATCACTGCATCCTACAGAACAGGAAGAGTCCATTCATCCCATTGTGAAGAACTATCCAATTAATCCCACTAACCTGCTTTCCCCCATAACCCTCCAAATTTCCCCCCTTAATTAATCAACGTTTGTTATTTTTTTCTACTGACCAGCTGCAGGATGTTGATGCTAGGGAATGGGTACCAATGTGTCAACGTCAGACGATCCCAGTTGGTTACAGCACAATGAGTTACAGAGCAAAGATCCCCTTACTCTGACCCAGCCTCAGTAGAGTGCCCCTTCCGACAGCAGGGTGGCAATCCTCCCACCTCCAGCCATTTCGGCCTGTCTGATTAACACGGGCAATTTGTGCCATATTAGGGGTAGCTTATGCTGTTGGCCCCAGGTCCCTGGGAAAAGGACCGAGATTATTCCCATAGCAAGCAGACAGACAAGGCTTTCATCCATTCTAATTGGGCTGCACTTGACCTAAGCTCCCAGAGGTCAAAGGTTAGGGTCTAACCCACTGCACCAACCATTTGTGGCCTTTATGTAACAAAACTCGTTTGCAATCATAACAAAGGCTTCTTACACAAAGCAAGAGTTCCTCAATTGATGCAGTTATGGTCCTGGTAGAACCACAGAAGAGGAAATCTGGGATCGGAGTCCATTCCTCGTGCGCTTGTCTGCCTCGCACTCACCTTTGCGCAGGCGACCAGCTGGGAAGTGGACAGGGCACACTGAGTGGCAGCAGCAATCACCCGGTTTTGCAGGACAGTGTCTTCAGCCACCTGGGCCACGTTCTTTGCCTTGAGGACCAGCATGGCCGCCGCATTCGCCACAGCTTTGGCCAAGCTCATTAACACGTCCTGCCAGAGGGAGACAAGAAAGTAGCATGTCAGTATTACTGGAGGAATTCTGTCCCTTCACCGTGATGAACATTCAGTCACGCCTGACCTGGTACATTCACAGAGCAGAATGGAAAAATAAATACTGTGCATCTGGCATAGACTGGGGGTTTATTCTGCAAATGTACGATGGTTCATTTTCAACTGATTGCTGACTAATGACACTGAGCATTAACACTAACTGCTTACCGGTTAATAACACTGAGCAGCAGCAACATCATGTATTTATATAGCACCTTTAATGTAAGAAAAGGTCCCAAGATGCTTCACAGGAGCATTATAAAGCAAAATTTGATACCAAGTCACACAAGATGATATTATGGCAGGTGACCAGAAACTTGGTCAGAGGGAGGTTTGAAGAAGTGTCTTAAAAGAGAAAAGCGAGTTCGGGAGAAGGATGTTAATTGCGTTGAACTGAATTCAGGTTATGGGCATTAACTGGGGATTCACTTGCACGCCTATATATAGGAGCAGACTGAAACTGTGGCTGATGGATCTTTAGGTGCATGATATGCAATGTGTGTCTCTGTAAATAAAAGCTTGCAAGTGTGTAAAAACTAGGCTCCGGGTCTATCCTTCTCCACCTGGGCTTTCTGAGTTGTAACAACGGAGAGGTTTAGGGAGGGAATTCCAGAGCTTAGGGTCCAGGCAGCTGAAGGCACAGCACCAGTGTTGCAGCAATTAAAATCAGGGATGCTCAAGAGGCCAGAAATCGAGGAGCACAGATATCTCGGAGGGTTGTAAGGCTGGAGGACAGTGAAGAGATAGGCAGGGGCGAGGCCATGGAGGAGTTTGAAAACAAGGATAAAAACTTTAAAAATCGAGGCACTGCTTAACCGGGAGCCAATGTCGGTCAGCGAGCACAGGGGTGATGGGTGAATGGGACTTGGTGCGAGTTAGGACACGGGCAGCAGAATTTTGGATGACCTGAAGTTATGGAGGATAGACTGTGGAAAGTCAGTCATGAGTGCATTGGAATAGTCACGCCTGGAGGAAACAAAGGCATGGATGAGGGTTTCAGCCTCAGGTGAGCTGAGGTGGGGCAGAGTGGGCGATGTTACGGGGGTGGAAATAGGCCATCTTAGCAATGGTGCAGACATGGAATGCATCAATTACTGGCCAACAACACGAAGAATTAGTACTGCTGATCACCGGGTAATAACATGCAATAACATTCAGTATTAACATTCCCTCACTACTGGATAATAATACTGAGCATTAACATCTCAATTAGCATCAACGACATGCAGTTTCTGAACAAGTACATCTGCGCGATTGAAGTAGACTGACGATTGCAACATTCTGGAACAAATATAAAACACAAAACAATTTTACGCCAGACAAGACAAACCAATTCCGTGAAACTCCTTCTCAAGCCAACATGACTCGGATCCTCAAATAGGACGGGTCACTTTTAAAGGAGCTGTAAAACTAAGATGACACCACTTAACCCTTCATAAAGAGGCACAACTTCCTCTTCAAAGAGTCTGTTCTCCCTACCTGAAATCGCTCGTCTGTTTCACTCTCTCCAATATGCCGCAGAAGGTCTCCACTGGCCTGTCCGATGCTCCCAGCTGCCGTCAGGACAGTCTGCCGAGTCTGGGGACGAAGACACAGACAAACACATGCACTTCAGACAAAATATACCTGCTCCAGCCTCTACTGGCTCAGTGCATCATTAACTACTGTGTGGTGATGCACTGAGCCACACAGTTTGCAAAAGGTGCCATCTCCTATTAACAGTTTGCAGAGACAATGCAACAAGTCTCCGTGCCCTGGGCCAAAAGCAAGGATTTGCAGCCTTTGTATTGGCACCGTAATCCAGTGGGAAGTCGCACAGTACAACAGTTAGTCCATATAATGCAGAGTGTATTATTCTGCCACTAAGGCGGAACGATAACTTCAAATTGAGGCGTGCCTTAAGGTGGAGCCTGTTTTGAATTGCAGAGTCTAAGGTGGAGCTGTGTCTAAGGGCTCATCCTTTTTTTTTTTAAAAAGCCACAAAGTCTACTTGCTGTAATGAAGCAGAGATTGAGGACAATAAAAGTTGAATTGCTGGACGAAGAGAGAAGTTTGCAGATTAGGAGATTGCAAATGTGGCCTCATCAGGAAAAAAGGATGCATGATGATATGATCATTTTCATTCTTCCCTTCATACTTCTGACATTCTGAAGTTTGATGGATACACTTGGAACAGATAGATATGTATTAAGGGATAGAATTAACTTCGATCAGTCAGGAGTCTGATCATATTCTGGTACATTCACTGTCAAAGGTGACAGCACATGTACATCAGACAACAAACAGAAACCTCGAGGAGAAAAAGAAAATACCAATAAAAGGGAGACAAATCTGAACTAAACCGTTGACAGACAGCAGTTTGTATAATTACTGTGTGTTGATTCATGAGGCATTTGTTAGGAATGAGGTGTTACAGTTATCAACAGAGATTGAGAGGTTTAGATTTCTCCACTGGAGTTAAGAAAGCTGTCTTGAGATATTCAAGAGCATGACAGCCTTGATAGAATAGACAGACAGATTGTTTTCGCTGGTCAGTAACAGAGCATAAATTTAACAGAATCACACAAAAGATCAAGAAAAAAATGTCTTCGACAGTGTTGGGTTTGAACGTGGAATTCTCTGGCAGAGATCATGGTTGAAGTATATTCCATCACTACTTTAAAAGGAAATTAGATAGTTGCTGGAAAAGGGAAAACATTCATGGATAGCAGTGAGCAGGAGAGCAGGATTAGACTGGGTGGCGTATTACAGGGCATAGGGAGTGAGGAGAGCGGGATTAGATATTGTAGAGTCAGAGTAATTTATGCACAGAAGGAGGCCATTTGGCCCATCAAGTTCATGCCAGCTCTCCTTGGAGCTATTCAGTCAGTCCCACTTCCCAGCTCGATCTCTGTGGCCTTGCCAGTCTATTTCCTTCCACTGGCCATCCAATTTCCTTTTGAAGTCATTGATGGTGTCCGCTTCCACTGCCCTTGTGGACAAGAGATTGAAGGGTGTAGGGAATGAGGAGAGCAGGATTAGACCAGGTGGGATATTAAAGGGTATGGGGAATGAGTGGGAGAGTGGGATTAGACCTGGTGGGATATTAAAGGGTGTGGGAAGTGACGAGAGCAGGATTAGACCAGGTGGGATATTAAAGGATATGAGGAATGAGTGGGAGAGTGGGATTAGATCGGGTGGGATATTAAAGGGTTTGGGGAAGTGAGTGGGGGGGGGGGGGAAAAGAGTGGGATTAGACTGGGTGGGATATTAAAGGATTTTGGGAAGTGAGGGGGAGAGTGGGATTAGACAGGGTGGGATACTAAAGGGCATGGGGAGTGAGAGGGAGAATGGGATTAGACTGGGTAAACCCATACAGGGAGAAGACCAGTGCAAATTGGATGGGTCTGACTTCTGATTGTACTGGAACATTCTAAAGTAAAATGGATTCCTGATGCTGCAAAACATGCACTTTATACACTTTATATAAAACATATACACTTTCACCTTTAATTACTATCTTACAATTTATTTATATCAATAACTTTTACCATGGTGATGCAGTGTTCCAATCGGAAAATGAGAGGTATTCGGGAGAGATTTACATCTAGACCAAGACCCAAAAAGAATTGAAGACAATCTTGGATTCAACCGTTTCCAGATTTCTCGTGCTTTCTTCATCCTCTGCTAATCTGCGATCACATTTACCCCCTCCTCCAGACCCAGCTTTTGTCCTTTGCCTTGTCTCATCACCACCCACTTTCCTCTTGCACCATCATCACTTCTGCTGAAAAGGTCATCGATCTGAAACGTTAACTCTGCTTCTCTCTCCACAGATGCTGCCAGACCTGCTGAGTATTTCCAGCATTTTCTGTTTTCATTTCGGATTTCCAGCATCCGCAGTATTTTGCTTTCAAATACGAGACACAAAAAGGTGGTTGAGGGAAAATTTAATAGACCTGTTCAAAGTTATGAGGGGGTTTTGATAGAGCAGATAGGGAGAAACTGTTAGCATTGACAGGAATATTGGTCACCAGATGACACACGCTTAAGGCAATGTACAAAAGAACCACAAGGAAGACGAGGAGATTTTTTGTTGTGAAAACGACGAGTTGTTATAATCTGGAATGCACGGTCTGAAAGTGTGATGGAAGCAGATTCAACAATAACTTTCAAAAGGAAATTGGATAAAAGATGGGCTGAATGGCCTCCTTCTGTGCTGTTTGATTCTATTTGACTTTTCTGATTTGATTTTGGTCTACGGCTCTTTCGATTCTGCAGGGGGAATTAATGGTCACATAAAAATGTTCCAAAAATGGGGCAAAAGGAAGAGTATTTAGTGACCCACCCATATCTTCAGATTTGCATTCCATCATTGAACCAGCAACAGGTTCTGCTGCCCTCCTCCAGCTCCACCTTTGCAGATGTGAAACACTCTGCCCCAGCCTGCAGCCGACCCCCAGCTCACCTCTCCCGACGAAGGCTCAACTGCCTTCAGTAGATCGGACACCGCCCCGGCCAATGTTCTCGCCGCACGCAGAAGGTCCTGCCCACTTCCAACGTCATCGTCCATGAGGGCAGCCAGCATCTTCACGCCCTTGGACATTTCCGTTAGATTGGAAGAAATGGTAGTAATAGCGCAGCCCACTGCCGTGTAATCAGTGTCCGCAGGATCTCCTGGAGGGGAACATTACACTTTACACACCTTCTGCTCAAAATCTCACTCCAAACCTCAACAACGAGACATTCCTCCTCCTCCCGCCAAGGTTTATGTATTCCTCCTGCAGACCACACATCATGCTTGCTTGCTCCCAGACCTATATAAGCAAGAGGCAGTACCCTGGGCTGATCAGCCCTCTGCATTAGGAGAAGGCGCGTTGAACATTTGGCACAAGCTGACCTCAAGGAGAACAGGAAGTGACAGGAAATGCAGGTGCAAACCTGCACCTCAGGCTCCAGGCTGCTATTGCACTAACTGCTGAGATATTGTGCTAAGCAACTTTCAAAGATAAAGAAAAAAAAACGCCAGTTGACTTAATCTGATCCATTCAAGAGCAGAGTTTGGCACAGGTGACACCAACCAGCAACCCAGTGAGGAGGCAAGAAACAACTTTAAGACTGTGATTTTCACCTCCATCTATTCTGATTCATAACCCAATGGCAGTCTTGGCGTTACACAGGTCAAAGTTGAGAGGAGGTCATGTGTCTGTCCTCTTGACCCATGGAGAGGAATTTGCTTGTACGAGCAAAACACTTTCATATAAAATCTCATGTTCGGAGTTTTATAGATCATGCTAGAAAGACAGCTTTAAGCTGAAATGGGTGGCAGTGAGTGATGTTTTTGTTTGAACGTGAGGTACTATGTACAGTGCTGACACAAAATACAATTTAGGAAGTAAATATTTGGTCATATTAAGACCGGTTTACATCTTGTAGACAATTCTTCAAATAACGCTTCATTAGAAGATCCAAATCTCCGAGATGCTGCACCTTCCATTTGTTTCCCTCCTAAGTTTTTTTCCAACTTTGCCCTCCCAGAGAGAGACTTTAATTGATATATTTACATCCGCCGAGTTAGACAATCACCATTGAACAGCAAATCAGTGCAACGCCACTAAACTCTCAATGCTGGTGTCCGACCACACCAAGTAACAACCTGCAATGCTCAGGATGAAACACTGGAGACAGCAGAGGAGGAGGTTCAGACACCAGGGAAGTGGGAGGTGCTTTCACTGGTTTGAAGGTACGGTCTTGGTGCTCACCCACAACCTCCAATCACTCACCCGCTGTGAGGTTGACTACAGACGCAGTCCCTGCAGTGATCGCATCAACCTGCGAGTGGATCTCATGCTTCGATTCATCCACTTTGTTCTGAACCCACACCTTGGATGCCTGAGAAAAGGATGAATCAACAGTAACATTCAGAAAGCAAATGGCCCTCATCCCATCGTAATCACTGTACATTGCCGAGAAAGTTACCAAGGCATTTGCTGCCCTTCAAAACATTCTGAATCACAGCTGGTACAAGACAAGCATCCTTTAAAATAAACGTTCGCACGGTGCATTCTTTTGCGCATCTTTTTCATGAATATTTTCCAAGGCTTCAAATCAACCAAAGCACTTTTTCATCCCATCCCAACAAGTCCGGCGTAGTACCAGCTCCCAGTTAGTGCAAGCTGCAGTAACTTCTCACTGGGGCCACGTGGGACCGACTGCTGGGATGTTGAGTGAGAAGGGAGAGCAGAAATGGAGCTGTCATCCTGCAGAGCTATACTGGTGAGTGGGATATCTACTTCTCAACGCGCTGTATGGGAAGTCCCCTTACACATCTCACAAAGCTTTACATCTCGGATTACTTTGAGCATTTCCTAAGTAGGCAAACTGAAGGAGTATAGGCTTCGAACTTGCACTCCAATACTTGTGAGCTACTCTCTTCCAAAATATCAATTTTAGGGACCACAGAAATAAGGTAATCCCTTATAAAACCAAGAAGAAATTCAGGAGAAACATCAGTGCCTGGAGAATGGCGAGAAGGTGAAACACACTGCTGCAGAGATGGACGGAAGGGAATGTTGGATAAACACATGGGGGAAAATGGAATAAAAGGATATACTGATTGGGTGAATTGAAGAGAGGGAGGAGGCTCATATGAGTAGAAACACCGGTACATACCAGTTGGGCTGAATGGCCTGTTCCTGAGCTGAAAATTCCATAGTACTGCTGCCCATTGTCCAAAGCTTTGGAAGTAACTGGCTCAAACCTCAGTTTCAAATCACACCCATTAATCCTCAGAGAAGCCGTTGGACGGAGTGAGAGTTGGAATATTTCACCTGAACGCTAACGCCTGAGGGTGGCAGTGGAGGGGGGGTACGAAGGAGCAGAGGGCATTGGCTGCACACACCCAGACCTTCACCAGCTGATCCCAATGCATCCGCAGGATGCAGCTCCCATCCGCGATGCCAGGAGGAAGACAACGGGGACACAGAGATTTTCAAACTGCTCCTCCCTCACCACCTCCCTTCCCAAGGGCGTAATATTAGTGTAGGTGATCACCCTGACCGTTTTGTAGAAACCAGCCAGTTTTAATTCCCACTCAAATCTGTGGGATTGTAAAACCGGGCCAGTGACAGGCAAGGGCAGTTCCACATGACAAGCTGTAAATCCGGCCCTGAGGCGCATCAGCAGCGTGAGCGAGCAGAGTCCTTGCTGACTGGGGAAGCGCGCTAAAAAATCCATCAGACAAAGCCAATAAACACCGAAAACGAGTCCCAATGCTCTCCCATTCTGAAAAGCTGCCGAGTACAATGATCACTTGAAACAAGGTGCAATGAGGAAGTGCAGCAATCACACTCACCATGTCCTGCCCCAGTGGGGGCAAATTATCTATCTCAGTTAGATCAGATTGAGCTTGTTGGACCGCCTGCATACTGGAGTTAATGGTTCCCATTAATGCTTGCTGTGCTGAGGTCTGTTATGCGGAGCAAATTAGCAAAGCAAGTGAGAATAAAGTAATACATTTCTTTCAAAAATAAAACGATGCATATTAATGAACTTAAAACCAGTGCTTGAATCTACGGTTAAATTACTTTAAAATAAAAATCCACAGTCTTTAATAAAGAAAAAAAGAGACTGAATCTGAAAAGCAAATGAAAGTGTTTTAAGGAAACTGGTGCAACAAATATTTTTTCCGTGTTAAGTCTTGGCTCCCAAACGTGACTCAATAACAAACTGTGAAGTGAATCCTTACTGGTTGCAAAATGAAGGCTGGACATTGTTGTCCCGAAATGTAATTCCAATTCCTACCAGTGGGGGCATGTGGCCCCGGTGCATCTGCCCGCTCAGGATCTGCTGCTGTGGAGCTGGCATGGTGCCCATGTTAATGCTTTCCGGCCCACCTGTGCCCGGCCTCATCACAGCGGGCAGCGCCACAGACGCATGCTCGATCTTCCCCGTCTTGTTAAACTGCTGCTGCAATATGGTGGATCTGCGGGGTAAGGCAGGGGAGCAGAGTTATTCATCAGGACACACATATTGGGGGGCATTTAAATCATGATTGGAGAAAAAGACTTGCATTTAGATTGTGCCTTTCACCACCCCAGAATGTCCCAAAGCACTTTACAGCCAATGAAGTTCTTTTGAAGGAGTCACTGTTGTAATGTAGGAAATGCAGCAACCCATTTGCGCATAGCAAGATCCCACAAACAGCAGTGTGATAATGACCAGATGATCAGCTTTAATGATGTTGGTTGAAGGATAAATATTGGCCAGGACGGTGGGTAGAACTCCCCTGATCTTCAAAATAGTGCCATGGGATCTTTTACACCCACCTGAGAGGGCAGACGGGGCCTCAGTTTAACATCTCAACTGAAAGACAGCACCTCCAACAGTGCAGCACTCCCTCAGTACTGCACTGCAGTCTCAGCCTGGATTATGTGCTCAAGTACCTGGTTTGGGACTTGAACCCACAACTGCTGACTTCGAGGCAAGACTGCTCTCAACTGAGCCGCAGCTGACACTTTTTAATTTGAGGTAACAGGTGCTTTCAGAAAATCAAGACATATGAAGAATTTTTCCTGACCTAGTGGGGCAGTAAATCTGGCAGCTTTAACATAGAGAGGTAATGTCCCCTGTTCTCTTCATACACTGTTCAGACTTCAGTGTATTCAGGAAGTTGCTAGGATGGTTAAATATACATTTCAGTGAGAAGTAATGAGCATCCCACAGTATAGGTAATCAGTCAGCAATCAAACAGTTTTGAATTTTTACTTTTTTGGAGAAACAGATTCTTCCAACATCGTTGACTCTTCATCTCCTTCGAGTCCAAATCGGTCCTTACTTTGTTTCTACAGATGATAAAACAGCAAGGAGAAAGTGTTAGAAAAACAACAAACACATGAAAGCAGGACATTAGCAGACAGGTCTGTGCAGTTATCACCCACACAATTACTCTTAAACTGATATGGGAGTTATCTGAGCATTGCACAAAATTAGAGAGAAAATACAACCGACCAGTCCTTGATGGTGTTTATTCTCAACATGAAGAGCAGTCCCATTCCCATATGCCTTCCCCACTTCCATATCCTTTAAAACCTCCCCCACCATCCCCTTAACCAGCTATCGAACCTGTTCTTAAATGTTGACATGGTCAAAGTTTCAATCACAATCTCTGGTATTCCACACTCAACTCTGTGTAAAAAATGTTGGTCCTGCTATCTGTCCTAAATCTCCTATAATTAACCTCAAAGCTACGCCCTCTTGTTCTAGACACCTCCATCACTGGAAAAAGTATGTCCTTATCTACTCTGTCCCATTGCTTCATAATTTTAAATTCTGTATCTTCAGACCAGAAACGTTTTTTTGTTTGACAAATATACAAACAGAGGTAACAAAGATGATGAGATAATGACTTTTACTGTAGGCTGCTACTTTAACAGTTCGGAACGTACTAGGTTAATCATGTGCAGTTTGTGAAACTGCTTTCCTTAAAGAAATGAGTGGTTTACACGGCAGCCAAAGCTCCCTTGCCTCTCAATCTCATAACCAGAAGAACACCAAAATGCGCTCAATTTTCAATAGTTTCTTAAAATGTACAATCCATTCGTAAGGATATTGAGCTGGATCTTGTTATTAAAAAAAATGAAGGACTTGCATTTATATAGCGTCTTTCATGACCACAGGACGTCTCAAAGTGCTTAACAGCCAATCAAGTACCTTTGGACATGTAGTCACTGTTACTCCCTTTCTGAGCCAGAGAGGTTGATTAGCGTCACATCATTGTTAAATGGTCATTGTTAGTTACCAGCCGAACTTTCTGCAGTCAGTTTGGTGGGTAATTAATGTGCAAATCCAGCAAAGTTCTTAACAATACCACGGAGGCTAAGCACGAGATTCTGTTTGTGCAAAACAAATAATAGAGCAGAGTAACTCAACCAGCAAGTTCTGGAGATTCGCAACTCATGGGCAATCAGTGTAGTCACTGTTATGTCGGAAACGTGGCAGCCAATTTGCACACAGAAAATTGTGATAATGACCAGATAATCTGTTTTTGTGTTGTTGATTGAGGGATAAATATTGGCCAGAACACGGAGGATAACGCCCCTGCTCTTCTTCGAAGTAGTGCCGGAATCTTATACATCCACCCAAGACAGCAGATCTTGGTTTAAAGTCTCATCCGAAAGACCCCATTAACCTTCTAAATTCCAGGGAATGCTAGTTCATGTAATTGCTCCTTGCAGACTTGATAACATTTTGGTAAATCAGCAGTGCACTCCTTCTAAGACTAATATATGCTAAGGTGTCGTGCCCAGAACTGTACATAGTATTCCAGGTGTGGTGTAACCAGGGCTTTGTATAGCACTGTACAGCAGATATCTCAAAGCCTTGGAGAGATATCACCAGCGGTGCCTCCGCAAGATCCTGCAGGCACTCAAATATCAGTGTCCTCTCTCAGGCCAACATCCCCAGTATGGAGACACTGGTCATGGCTAGTCAGTTAGTTTGGGCGGGTCACATCGTCCACATGCCTGACACAAGATTCCCAAAATAAGCTTTCTACTCCAAGTTCCGTCATGGTAAGAGACTACCAGGAGAGCAGAGGAAAGACTACAAGGATGTCCTTAAAGTCTCCCTGAAAAAATGTGACATCTCCACTGATTTGTGGGAATCTCTTGCCCGAGACCGCCCAAAATGGAGAAGGATCCGCAAAGGTGCCAGCCAGTTCGAACAACATCGACATGCACAGGCCACGACCAAGTACAAACAGCGGAAGGAGCATTCGGAAATTCGAGCATCTCATTCACTCGCCTCACCAAACTCCACCTGCCCCACCTGTGGCAGAGTGTGTGGATCCAGAATTGGACTATGCAGTCACCTAAGGACCCACAACTTTGGAGTGGAAAAAAGTCATCTTTGTTCCCAAGGGGCTGCCTAAGATAGCAGTAGCAAAACAAGTTCTACTTTACATTCTGATCCTTTACATATCAAGGCAAACATTCCCTTAGTCGAGTGGTCTGTGTACATGGACCCTTAAATCTCCTTGAATCTCTCCCCTCCCTAGCTTTTCACAATTATGAAGTACTTGGATCTATTCTTTCTTGGTCCAAAATAGATTAACTCAAACCTACCTGCGGCGAAATCCATCTTCCATAATTTTCACAACACTGCTAATTCGCACATTGTTGATGTGCAAATCGGAGAGCAAGTTCAGGGATTAAGAGATGGGCCGCGCGTTGTGAATCTCCAATGAAGAGTGCAGGAGGGCATGCCAGGAGCAGCACCAGGCAGAACTAAAAATGAGGTCAGCCTGGTGAAGCTACAACACAGGACTACTTGCATGCCAAACAGTAGAAGCAGCATGCAATAGACAGGGCAAACGATCCCAGAACCAACGGATCAGATCTAAGCTCTGCAGTCCTGCCACATCCAGTCATGAATGGTGGCGGACAATTAAACAACTAACAGGAGGAGCAGGCTCCACAAACATCCCCATCCTCAATGATGGAGGAGCCCAGCGCATCAGTGCAAAAAACAAGGCATTTCACTTCAGCCAGAAGTGCCCAGTGAATGATCCATCTCGGCCTCCTCCTGAAGTCCCCAGGATCACAGATGCCAGTTTTCAGCCAATCCGATTCATTCCACATGATAGCAAGAAAAGGCTGAAGGCACTGGATACTGCAAAGGCTATGGGCCCTGACAACATTCAGCAATAGTACTGAGGACTTGTACTCCAGAACTTGCCACTGTTCCAGTACAGCTACAACAGTGGCATCTACCCAGCAATATGGAAAATTGCCCAGCTATGTCCTGTGCACAAAAAGCAGGATAAATCCAACCCAGCCAATTACCACCCTATCAGTCTATTCCTGACCATAAGCAAAGTGATGGAAGAGGTTGTCGACAGTGCTATCAAGCGGCACTTGCTCAGCAATAACCTGCTCACTGGCGCTCAGTTTGGGTTCTGCCAGGGTCACTCAGCTCCTGACCTCATTACAGCCTTGGTCCAAACATGGACAAAAGAGCTGAACTCCAGAGGTGAAGTGAGAGTGACTGCCCTTGACATCAAGGCAGCATTTGACCAAGTATGGCATCAAGGAGCCCTAGCAAAACTGGAGTCAATGGGAATCAGGGGGAAAACCTTCTGCTGTTGAAGTCATACCCAACACAATGGAAGATGGTTGTGATTGTTAGAGGTCAATCATCTCAGCTCCAGTACATCATTGCAGGTGTTCCTCAGGGCAGTGTCCTAGGCCCAACCATCATCAGCTACTTCATCAATGACCTTCCTTCAATCATAAGGTCAGAAGTGGGGATGTTCGCTGACGATTGCACAATGTTCAGCACCATTCGTGACTCCTCAGATACTGAAGCAGCCCATGCCCTTATGCAGCAAGACCTGGACAATATCCAGGTTATGCTTATAAGTGACAAGTAACATTTGTTATGACCAGGTGAGAAAGGTGCCTAGGGGTCTGTTACTATTTAACCTGGTCTTGTTGTAACAGGGTTTAATTTTAAACACACTGTGTTTTGAGCTCCCCCTTTGTGAATCCTTGCTCACAGCTTTCCAATTATAAGGCAAAGAAATCAGCACAGCAGGTTTTCCTTAGGTTTAAAGAAGAAAAGTGAAATTTATTACATTTACTTAAACTCTAATACGCTTCATGCCTATGGATATACGATGTGCCCACACTAGCATGCACACGCGAAACACACATGCAAATAGGGACAGAAAAGAGTAGAAAAATAAAATGGAGAGGGTTGAGGCAATTTCAGAAGAATTTCTTTTTTACTGTGCTGTGTTTCCAGTTCACTGTAGAGTAAATCCTGGCCACCCAACCCCAACCTGACCAAACCCGACAACATGTGTTGGGTTGGGGTCGGGTCAGGTCTATATTCCGTGTCCAGCATTCAGGCTCGGGTCGGGTTGGGCCCGGGCTGGGTTTTAATTTTATACCCGAGCCAGGCTTTACCATATACTCCTTGATTGTAGACAGCTCTTACTTTTCATTGGCACCCAGTATTCTTCTTAAACCTTGTTCACTGCAGGAGATCTTTCTGTCTTAGTGTTCATTTGTCTTCAATGGTTTCCGATGCTGGTGTAAGCGAGATGAGAGCAGGCAGGAGAGAGATGTTCTCAAACCAGGAGCTTTCTGAATTCAAACACTGTTTTCTCCAATTTAAAACTCTCAGTTCAAACCTCTGCAACAGCCAGTTAGTCATGTGATTAAAACTGGTCTGACCACTTATTTCGTGTATTGAGGAAGCAACGACTGGGTCCCCATTGTTTCAACACGGTCTGTTACTATGCAAATATCTATCCAGTCAGGGGCTTGCAATTTTAAGTTTTAATGTTCATGCGGCTAAATAATGTGTGCCTCAGTCTTGGCAGGTGGTGGGGTGGGGGGGGGGGGGGGGGGTTACCTGACACATTCACACCACACAAGTGCCAGGCAATGACCATTTCCAACAAGAGAGATTCTAACCATTTCCCCTTGACATTCAATGGCATTACCATCGCTGAAACCCCCGCTATCAACATCCTGGGGGTTACCATTGACCAGAAACTGAACTGGAGTAGCCATATAAATACTGTGGCTATAAGAGGAGGTCAGAGGCTGAAAATCCTGCGGCAAGTAACTCACCTCCTGACTCCCCAAAGCCTGTCCACCATCTACAAGGCACAAGTCAGGATTGTGATGAAATACTCTCCACTTGCCTGGATGGGTGCAGCTCCAACAACACTCAAGAAGCTCGACACCATCCAGGACAAAGCAGCCTGCTGATTGGCACCCCGTCCACCACCTTCAACATTCACTCCCTCCACCACGGATGCACCGTGGCAGCAGTGTGTACCATCTACAAAATGCACTGCAGCAACTCACCAAGCCTCCTTCGACAGCACCTTCTAAGCCCACAACCTCTACCACCTAGAAGGACAAGGGCAGCAGATGCATGGGAGCACCACCACCTGCAAGTTCCCCTCCAAGCCACACACCACCCTGACTTGGAACTATATCGTCGTTCCTTCAGTGTCGCTGGGTCAAAATCGTGGAATTCCCTTCCTCACAGCACTGTGGGTGTACCAACCCCAAATGGACTGCAGCAGTTCAAGGAGGCAGCTCACCACCATTTTCTCAAGGGCAGTTAGGAATGGGCAATAAATGCTGGCAGAGCCAGTGACGCCCACATCCCCTGAAGCAATATAAAAAAAAGAATCTGCTGATAGAGTTACTCCACTCTATTACTTGTTTTGCATAAACAGAATCCCGCCCTTAGCCTCCCTGTTATTGTTAAGAACCTGCTGGGCTTGCACGTTACTTACCCACTAAACTCATTGCAGGTATTAGGCTGATAATTAACAATGTGACAAGCGTTAATGCAATGCCAATCTCTCTCGCCCAGAAAGGGAACAATTTAAACTGTTGAGTCTCATTCCAGCAGCAGGTTCTTGGAAATTTAAAACATTTCAAATGTTAAATGCTTTTTCTTACTGCTCCTTTCTGTCTCTTTTTCTCTCTTAATCCAATCTTTATCCCCTCTCTTTCGTTGTCTTTCAGCCACTGATTTGATTCTAATTCACTGTATTTCCTTCTCTGTTGTTCCCCTGTTACTTTCTCAATCCTTAAATGTCATTGGTTAAGGAGACAGACGCTGGCTTGGTCTTGCACTGAGGTCTCAGGAACTCCATTGCCCTCACTGCACTGTTATCAGTGAATCACACTTCAGCAATTTGAAGCAATAAATTATCTTTGAGCTGAAGGGTGCAGGATAAAGTCTAACTGACGGGGCAGGTCACAAGATTCTCCACCCTAACAAGGTTTGGCCCATTGATTGTACACTTTCAGATCCAGGGGAAAGAAGCTCACAGACGTCATTTCTCCAGGAGACAGCCCACTCTCTATTGTAAAAGGAAAAATCTGAAGAAATTTATAGATTAACGCTTAAAATAAGATCCCAGGTTATAGTATCAACAACTGGCTAAACAGTCATATTATGAAAAGTGAATGGATTCTCTCCCACCCACCAACAGACAAGAATTGTTTAATGAAAACTTAGTTGTTGAGCTGATTTCGAGAAGAATAATAGTATCTCACACACACAGACACACACAGACACACACAGACACACACAGACACACTCTCCCCAGTGGAATTACTCATTGCGAGTCAGAGATTACACTACTGCAAAGGAATTGTTGGGTTACGGAATTGACTAACTGGGACAGGCAGATTTATCATTCTCCAATGATAAAAGTTTGAAAGACAACCTACAAAATACTTAAAGGAATAGACAGGGTAGATGCAGGTAAGATGTTTCTCCTGGTTGGGGAGTCTAGAACCAGGGGACACAATTTCAAAATAAGGAGGAAGCCACTTAGGACCGAGATGAGGAGAAATTTATTGACTCAGAGGGTTGTGAATCTTTGGAAGGGCTGAATGGCCTACTACTGTTCCTATGTTCCAATGGGGACAGGCCAGACTGGCTACTGCAGGGACAGGTAAGAGTGCAATGAGGGCAATCCCACTCAGTGAGATAACTGTTGAACAGTATGGAATGATGACAAGCTGGTCAACCATGCAAAGGCTGCCCAGAGGATGAGGAAGGGGAATGCATCTTGGCGACAGGTAGAGGATTTCGAACTCTGATTCGGGCAGGTACAGCACAGTGGCAGGGGCGGCATCTAAAGAAACAGCCTCAAACATGGAGGTGTAGGAAAGATGGGCATGGATTTGGGAGGCAGCAACACGTTCAAAGATTTTAGAAAGGGAAGTGGGGTTGGAGTCAGGGCAGTAGCTTGCAAGGGCAGAAGGGTTGAGAAGGGGGTAGCAAAATAATGGGTTTCAATGGGAGAATTCAGGTTAGCGCTACAGTGATATTTTCTCTTCACATTTCCTTGTGCTGCAACAAAATATTCAGTGCACGAACCTTTTTCAGGATGATGTCAATGTAGCCAGCAATTAGCTGCGAGATCTGTTCGCCCTCAGTAGTCTGAACAGAATAGTAGCTTTCCTGGTACTCTCCAAAATCCTACAGATGAAGACAGAGTTTGGTGAACACTTACAGCTTCACACCAGTGCTGTTCATATTGTTGCCCGGTGAAAAGCATAATGTACTCCAAAGAGCATTCACGCCCCAAACAGCCGCCACTTTCCCAGTTTCTTTTATCTTCCCACAACATGGGCTGCATTTTATGCAGGAGGCAGGGCTCCCAGCGCTGGGCCGAACCGATGCATTTTTTCTGACACCACCCTCCTCCACCGCCCCCCCCCCCACCCCAAGAGCGATCCACTTGTTTTTTGGGGTCAAAGTTTAAGGAGGCAGGATCTCCGTCCCTTCAAACACTTTTAACAGGGACAGGGATCCTGGCAACAAGAGCTGCCGGCCAATCACAGGGCCCGGCAGCTCAGCAGTATCGGCAGCACCACTGCAGAGACTTTGGACACAGGCCCAGCAATGGAATATCCCAGAAGAGGAGGATGTGAGGCGGAGTCACCGGGGGCAGTTCAGAAGGCCCCAGCGAGTGGGGCTGGGTGTTGGGCATTCGGTCCGGGGAGGAGGGTCCCCGGCAACATTTCTTCCTGGTGGGGATCCTCTGTGGGCCACAAATTGTCCACAAAGGAGGGAACCCCCACACCACCACCCCCCCCAAACCCACAGGGAGGTCACCTCATTTTCTAAGGCATGCTCCCCATGCGGCGGAGGCCCCTCCGCCACTGGTAAGATCCCAGCGGCAGCAGGAATAGGCCCTTATTTGGCACCTGGGCGGGGAGGCTGTTATCGGCCTCTCTCCCCCCAGGAGAATCGGAACTGGGATTCTTGGTGTCGGGTTCCATGGCAGGTGATTCTGCCCCGATTCTCCAGCTACGCACACCCCCACGCCCCGCCACAAAACCTGCCATCGGGATGAGCACAAAATCCAGCCCCTTGTGTGAAAGGGTGAACAGATAACCTGCTCGGTGTGCACTGGCTGGATACAAAGTGCTTGTTGTGACTACCCTGCCAATCTGAGACAACCACCCCACCAAGTGATTCTTCCCATTGAAGACCAAACTTTAGACTAAAACTTTCTCGGTGTAGCCCTGGGGACGAAATAGTCATCCTGCCAGCTTGCCGTACCAATTGGCACAAAGCACCCAGAGGGCCAAACACTCCAAGTGACAATTTTACCCGAATCACTTCCTCTGCTTCACCAAGTTCAAAAGACAGATTCTGTTTAAAAATCCTGTGCATGCTCCTGCCGTGCCGAAACAAGGAGTCATGTACAGACCTAGACAAGGAGTGAGCCACACCCACTATGGATGGACTCCCATCTCTGTCTCCAATGCTGCACATATCTCTCATGGCTCCTGGTAGTCACAGTGACGGCCTCACCCTGGGCACCAGTGTTGGCTCACAGGCCACACCAGGTCAAGGGTCGATGTTGGGCCAATGTCCTTAAGTGATATCCAGCTCCCTTGCAAGTGGACCAAGTCCACTGTTGTGGCCCACACGAATTGGCAGTCAGGTGACTAAGGGAGCCAAGAAAGTCCCACAGCTGTGTTGCTGGAAGTAGAACAGAGTGAAGTTCAGACTCCGATTATTGGATCTTCAGCAGTCCGCTGCAGCTGTTCGAACTGTTCAGTAGTCCTGAATTTCCCGTGCCATTGGGCTAAGACATCATTTGATCAACAGGTGGAGTGCGGCCACGCTCCAGGAGAAAAACATCAGGCATTTCTCAGCTTTCATTCTTTTTTTCTCAACAAATCAAATGAGGTGCAAACAGTAGTACAATCTGTTCAATATCCATTGTCCTACCAGAGTAAAGCTCTTTGGAGAGGCTGCCCAGCGTTTTACAGTCGTGAGTGGCCACTCCTGCATCACGTCTTTGGTTCTTTCATCGACTCGCATCACCGAATCTTTGGTAATGCCTAGAAGCCTAGGAACCAATTTGTTCTTCCCCTTCATCTTTTCCTAAAGAATGAAATACCATTCATTTGTAACAATTCATTGAGTAAAGCCACTGTGCCAGAGTTGCACTGAATACAAATCTATCTCTGGTCGGTTTGCTTTCAATGCAGTGTTGAGTTTTTGCAAATGTTTAACAATACATATTGTGTTCATGTGTTCACTGTGAAAACTAGCAGCGAAAGTGCCAATTACAAACCAGTTCCTGAGATGACCATATTCAATGGATTCTCAACTCATTTGGACTTAATTTCAAAAAGAAAGCGGTGATCCAGTGCGTCTTTCCCCGCACATGGATTGTGACAGTGTCATTGAGTAATACAGCACAGAAACAGGCCCTTCGGCCCATTGTGTCCGTGCAAGCCATCAAGCCTTTCTATTCTAATCCCATTTTCCAGCACTTGGCCTGTAGCCTTGTATGCAATAGCTCATCTAAATACTTCTTAAATGTTGTGATGGTTCCTGCCTCTACCACCTCTTCAGGGAGTGCGTTCCAGATTCCAACCACCCTCTGGGTGAAAAAGGTTTTTCCTCATATCCCCTCTAAACCTCCTGCCCCTTACCCTAAATCTATGCCCCCTGCCTATTGACACCTCCGCTAAGGGAAAAAGTTTCTTCCTATCTACCCTATCTATGTCTCTCATAATTTTATATACCTCAATCATGTTCCCCCTCAGCCTGCTCTGCTCTAAGGAAAACAACCCTAGCCTTTTCAGTCTCTCTTCATAGCTGAAATGCTCCAGCCCAGGCAACATCCTGGTGAATCTCCTCTGCACCCTCTCCAGTGCAATCACATCCTTCCTATAGTGTGGTGCCCAGACATGTATACAGTACTCCAGCTGTGGCCTAACTAGCGTTTTATACAGCCCCATCATAACCTCCCTGCTCTTATATTCTATGCCTCTGCTAATAAAATGTTCAGTGCGATCCCAGTGGATAATATGAATGGGGCTTAGGGAGTGGATACAATCCAGAGTAATAAAAACAGGGCATCTCTGTCAGCTGTGAGGGCTTGATGTGAAACACATTTGGCCAATTTGAGACCAGGGCCCAAACCCTGCCATCACCATGAGGAGCATTGTGGGGATGGTCGATGCGGGAAATGGAGGGACGACATAAGTATCAGAGAGTTTGGCTAAGCCTCGGGTTTGGGTCGACAACAGGACAGATTGAAGGAAGTTCTCAGCCTAGCACTGACATCTCACCTTGATCGATGCAATTAAATAAGGCTATCCGGAACAAAATAAGGACGGGAGTGAATTAAACTGGGGTCGCTGGCTTGTGCTTGAAAAACCATTACTAATTTGTTTTATTCCTCTTAAAGTGAATAAAAAATTGGGCCCATATAATGATTGCACCAAACTAAAGCAGGCCTCAAATCCGAACCTCCAATCTTGAAGTGTTGGCGATCAGTCAGAAAAATTAAATTGAAATTATTTCCGAGTTCATATCTCATCTTTGGTTATTCCAGAGAGATGGAGATTAACAGTCAGCAACTGTACTTTGCTGCTCCAGTTATCAATAAGTCAATCACATCATCCAACAAATTAGTCCAAGGTACACACCATTACAGTCTAGAATATTTTACTATTTCAAAGAGCGCGTAAACTGGGGTAAGAGGAGAAATTCTTACCTTCACCAAAAAGAATGAGACGCCATAGGTTCGGAGTGAACGGGCCAGCTTAACGTATTTAACTTTTGCTTCAATCTCCGTCATTTCCCCACAGTTCTTGTGCTCCTAATTTAAGAAACCGAATTAGAAAAATTCATTGCCTAGTTTGCTGAAGCTTTCTTTTTGGTTTAAATTATTTGCGTAAGACCAGATGTTCATGGACAGTGTCCTCCCTTCCTGTACATGTTTCTTGGCCACTTTCCACCTCTCTACTACTCTCCATCTGTCTCACTTAAAATAGACAAGGACTTGCAAAGGAAGAAAATGGAAAGATGTGGAAAAGGGTAGGGAAATGGGATTGCAGTGAATAACTGCAGTTGAAAAGCCAGCACGAGCACAGATGGGCTGATTGGCCTCCTCCAATCCTGGAATTTCTACAACTTTTCTCTCCACGGAGGCCTCATTTTGAATAATTGTGGTGTCTAAAATTCCCTCTTTGCTTTGGACTCTTACTGCGAGTTTCCCCTTCTCTTTGTCTCCCAGTCTCTATGTGTGGTTCCCACAGTCGGGTGCTTGAGCTTCATGTCTCTTTGTCACAGATGAATACACTTAGCAAGAGGCAACTGTTAATAACTTGCATTTTTATAACTCCTTTAACGTATAAAATGCCCCCCAAGGCACTCGACAGGAGCGTTATCAAACAAAATTTGACATAACGAGATACTGGACAACTGATCAAAAGCTTGGTCAAAGAGGTAGATTTTAAGGAGCATCTTAAGGGAGGAGAGAGAGACAGAGAGGTTTAGGAACGGAATTCCAGAGCTTAGGACCCAGGCAGCTGAAGGCACGGTCGCCAATGGTGGACTGATTCAAACTGTAAATGTGCAGGAAGCCAGAATTGGATTAGTGCAAAGATTTTGGATGAGCACAGATATCTGGGAGGTTTGGTAGGGCTGGAGGAGGTTACAGAGATAGCAAGGGGAGAGGTCATGGAGAGATTTGAAAACAAGGATGAAAATTCTCAAACTGAAGTGTTGCTGGACCGGATGCCAAGGAGCACAGGGGCTGACGGGGGAAAGGAACTTGATGCAAGGCACGTATGGGCAGCAGAGTTTTCGATGAGCTCAAGTTTACGGAGGGTGAAAGGAATGGGAGTGGGGAGGGGAGGCCAGCCAGGTCAGTGACAGGTATTCACCTCGACTGCCAGGGAGCTGGTACAACGTGCGCAGAGGCCTAGCAGGAAAATGGGGAGCCTGAAACCCAGGAACACACTGCAAAACCATACGGGCAGGGAGTTCCAGGAGGAGAGAGAGCGCAGCCATAAGGCAGGCCAGGTGGTGGGTGGAATGGGAAAGGTTTGCAGAGCATGGGAAGATGAGAAGGAAACTATCCAAAATGCACACGTACTTGTCACAGAAGGAGAAAAGGCCTCAGGCCTGGACGAAGGATTGAGGAAGCCAGTATGTTCAGCCAGTGGCTTACAGAATCAAAGGACGGTTACAGAAGGAGGCTATTTGATTGAATCTACATCTACTACACTCTCATTCCAAATCTTAACCACTCGTTGTGTAAAACAAGTTATTCCTCAGAAAATATAATATTTTGAACATAGCGATGGTTTCAACATCCATTATGTTCAAAATGTTGTGTTTTGGGTTTAAGAGAGAGTGGATGGGAGGGAGGGGATGGAGGTGGGGGCAGAGTCGACGGGGGGGGGGGGTGGGGGGAGGGGGTGGAGGTGGAGTCAGAGTAGACGGAGGGGAGGGGCTGGAGGCAGAGTGGATGGAGGGGAGGGGGTGAAGGTGGAGTCAGAGTGGACGTAGGGGAGGGGTTGAAGGTGGAGGCAGAGTGGACGGAGGGGAAGGGGTGGAGGTGGAGGCAGAGTGGACGGAGGGGAGGGGGTGGTGTTGGAGGCAGAGTGGAATGAGGGGAAGGGGTGGTGTTGGAGGCAGAGTGGACGGAGGGGAAGGGGTGGAGGTGGAGACAGAGTGGACGGAGGGGAAGCGGGGGGGATTGTGAATGGGAAGCTTGAGGGGAACTGAATTAGCTTTAGGTATTTTTCTGACTGGTTGCTTTTTCATGACCATGAGCCTTGATCTGACGAGAAGGTCGGAGTGAAAACTGCTTCCGTACCTGAAAGATCTTCTTCTCAGCATTCCTCTGCTTAATGTATTCCTTGGGCAGGAACTCCTTCAGACTGGAATACAGAGTGAGAGGGAGAGAGAGAGAGAGAGAGAGGGAGTGTTAAAGCCATGGTTCCCCTGTCACAGTCCCTTCCCCGTTACAGTCCCGCTGCCCAAACCCCACACGTGTCGGGTGGGCCCTGCCCCAATCCGCTACCCCTCACCCAGTCACATCTTTCTGAGCTGCACACACCCACCAGTTAATGTGGAAACTCACTCTAGAAATCCAGGCTTGTGTTTGTGTTCCACGTGGGGTCCAAACTGGATCTGAGCCTGAATGCCCCCGAACTCACAGGCTTTCTCAAAGGAAACTGGATGTGATCCGTTCAGAATATCGTCCCGGGCCTTTAAACAACAGGTACGCAGAGTGCCATGAAATATACAAAAAGCACTTGTGCTACTTCAAATTTACTTCACGAAAAATGCAGACACAACCAGACAGAGGGAGAGAAACAGAGACGTTAACACACGCACACACACAGAGGCATCTCCAACTGACCCAGCCGACATCCTATAATAGTCGAGTAGCCTCCAGATTCCGATGAAATATTTGAACACACCCCAATCTCCACCCAACTGTGGGCTGGATTTTGTGCTGGAGGCGGGGCTTCCAGCACAGGGCTGAAATGGCGGCGGGGGGGTGGGGATGCTCAGCCTTGGCCTTCTCACACCCCTCCCTCCCACACGCCACTTCCCCCTGACGCCCAAGAGCTGCCAGTCAGAGGACCGGCAGCTCAGCAGTATCAGCTGGGAGCGGCGGCCATTGCCGGTATTGCAGAGGCCTTGAGCCCAGGCCCAATGCTAGTACCCCGGACTTCAGTTAAGTGAGGCAGGGTCACCGGGCCAAGCTGGAAGGCCCCGGCGAGGCAGGGTGGGTGTTCATAAAGTCCGGCAGTTGGGGGTGGTGGGGGGGGGGGGGGGCTGTCCTGGAGGTTCATTGTTTTCTGGCCGGGGCTCTCCATGTGCTGCAGATTGCCCACGGAGGAGGGCCCCCTCCCAATCCCGAAGCCCACAAGGAGGGTGCCTCATTTTACAAGGCATCTTCCCACAAGGCAGAGGCTCCCCCGCTGCTGGTTAAGTCCCATCGGCACTGGTGGGTGGGGGATGGGGAAGAGGCCCTTATGTGGCCATTAATAGGCCACTTAATGGCCTCAATTGGCCTCTATGCAGGAAGGCTGAAAACCGCTTGGCGAAAAAGTGGCAATGGGCCCTCTGCTCCCCCATCAAGATTCTATGGGCCCCCTGCCTCTGATCCCGCCTCAGGGGGCCCCATAAAATCCAGCCCTGAGAGTGGGGGCTCCTTCCTCTGGGGCACTGGGCTGAATGCAGTGTCTGAGAAGCTCAGATTCTGAGGCTCGTACTGACATCTTCTGCTTTACATGAGAGGTCAGAAGGAAATAGACCTCAATTTTTGGTGTCTTAGCTAAGGAGAGAGTCCGCCATTGCCTCCTGCTTAGGCTTTTGGCCTATTCAGATGGGGCCTTCAATTCTAAAATGTGGGGAAGGAGCTTAACAAAGAAAAACATATAGATTTAAAATTAGGCAATTTTGATTCGTTTCATTCAAATTTTCTTTTTGATAGTGGGTGTTAGGAATTCTAATTCTCTGAAGTGACATCTAGGTTGAGGCGCCTAGATACGGGCTCAAGCCTGAGGCAGGAGGAGATCCTGGTGCGGCACCCTCACGGCATGCAATGGGTCAGTGTACCTCACCCGCCATACTGGATCCTTAGGCGCCCGCTTTACGCCTGTAAATCAATGTGATCCAATTTCTAGACCTAAACTCATTCGTGGGAATCGCCCAGGTTAATCATCAAGCTCTTCTCCATCATACGATTGTAGCCAATCAGTGAAAGGAATCCTGTACCTGTACATACAGCAGGTTAAGCTGCACGGGGTCTCGGGAATCCACATTTTGGTCGGAGTAGAAAAACTTGCGTCTTAACAGCAGCGTTTCATTTTCATCAACCCCTTGTTCTCTGAAGGTTCGACTGTGGTCCAACCAGTTCACTGTCAGAGATAGAAACATCAGCCAACGTCCATCATCCTCACTCTTCCCCCTCCATCGAGTCCCAGCCACTTACCCTCAATATCCCCCCTCCCTATGGACTGGGTACAGCCAGGTCTGTAACTTCGCAATCAGCTTCTTAAATGACGGGACATCACAGAATCTCCTCACCGAGGAGGCCATTCAGCCCATCCTGCCAGCTGTTTGAAAGAGCTGTCCAATTTCAAGAGTTTACCGATAACCGACCGATGGAGCACAATTTGCACCATACCAAACAACGAGATTGGGGGATCCCCATCCAGTCATGTAGCTACAATAATGCATCACATCTCCTCAAAATATAACCCAATCACTAAGGAGAATCCCAGGGAGCTTTTCTTTTACTCAAAAGGACTCTTATTCTTTGAAAATATTTCCTGAGGAAATGTATTGCTTTAACACCTTTATTTAGTCATACTACAAATTTAGTACTGCCCCCATTGACCAACAACAACTGAGTGCTGCTGAATTGCAAGAGCCCCTACTGACTGTCTCCATTCTAAACTAACACAGGCCTTACAGTCATCGTCTGTGTGAAGCTTTGCTTTCAACTTCTCCATCTTTTTCTCATCCCGTAACAGCGTCCTATCTTTCTTCAGTGTCGCAGTTCCATCTTCCTTTTTCTCTTCAATAGTGTCTTGGATCAAAGAATATTCTTCATAATTGGTGATGCCTGAAATTAGAGGAATATAGTCGGTCCTTATTGGGACTGGGCAAAGATTGTCCAAAGCAGACTCCACATAGTGGATCAAAGATGGTGCTGAGACCTCAATGTCAAGTACCAGATAAAAGGAGACTTTGTGTCAGCACTTGTGTGTCAGCTGTGACTCAGTAGATAGCACTGTGCCCTCTGAGTCAGAAGGTTGCGAGTTCAAGTCCCACCCCAGCGACTTAAGCACAAAACCTAGGCTGACATGGCCAGCGCAGTGCTTAGTGAGTGCTGCACTCCTGGAGGTGCCGTCTTTTGGATGAGACATTCAAACTAAGGTCCGGTTTACCCTCTTCGGTGGATGTAAAAGATCACATGGCACGATTGTGAAGAGCAGGGGAGTTCTCCCCAGTGTCCTGGCCAATCCCTCAACCAACACCCAAAACAGATCATCTGATCATTATCACGTCACTGTTTGACGGGAGCCCGCTGTGCCCAAATTAGCAGTCCTGTTTCCTACAACAGTGACCAACTTCAAAAGTATTTCATTGGCTGTAAAACACTTTGGGAACATCCTGAGGTCATGAAAGGTGCTACAGAAATGCAAATTTACCTTCTCATGAATTTTAAATAGCCTAATAGTGGTGTTAAACGAAAGCAGATTGGAAACTGAGTAACAGGGATTAGCGGAAAACTTCCCAGTGACTTGATAGTTTCACTCAGTCAGCTTTCTAAAAATCAACCAAAATACTATCAGAATATCCGACATAAACAGAACAAGCTGAAACCAGACAGCAGACAGACAGCATCCGTGGAGAGCAGAGGCAAGTCACAGTGCTGGGGTGGGTCCCTGGGATTTTCTGACAGAGATTCCAGATCTGAACCGTCGACTCCTCTTCGCCCCACACCCGCTACTGGCTGTTTCCAGCTTGTTCTGTCTCCGATATGTTTCCAGAATCTGCTTTTTGCTTTTCACTTGTCCTGCCGACCCTCTGAATGGAAAACATTTACACTGATAGTAAAAACCTGCGACATGGAGCGTCTCAGTGACCCGAAACACTGGGTCAGAAACACTCGGCCCAGCTCGCAGACAAAGCAAAACGAACGTGGATGGTTTTGAACTTGGTCTTGAGACTGGTATAAAAACAGCAGGTACAATACAGACCTATTCTACTGCAGATGGGGACGAGGAGTTCACCAACAGTTTTGGAATCATCAATCATGACAGTCTTCACTGCCCCGTCCAGCATCCTCACTTTCTGTGGCCTCTGCTTTTTCTTATACTCTAGAATGTCCTAAGCAGGAAAACATAAGACACGTTAAATCACAACGGCCATTCAGCCCATCGAGCTTGTTCCGTTGATTGACTGTATATATTCCAGCCTGAAACCTGCTCTACTCAGTCTCCTCAACCAATATAACAAGTCTAACATCCAGGAGATAAAACTCCCCGGCCTTCTTCCACGAAGTAACCTAAGAGGGCAGCGAGCTAACGTTACAGAATATGTTTTATAGCCCAGTTCCATTCTGCAGGTGGCATACAATCATAGAAGAAGGCCATTCAGCCCATCAGGTCTGTGCTGGCCTCCGTGCCCCGTGCTCTCCTCACAACCCAAAACTAATTTGCTGATGACATCGACAGGCGGCATTGTAGTGTAAAATTACAAAGAGATGTTGGTAGATCATGAATGGGCAAAACTGTGGCAAATAGATTTCAATGTAGGCAAATAAGAGGTCATCCACTTTGGACTTAAAAAGGATGGAACAATGCACTGCCTAAATAGTAAAAAGCTAGAAACAGTGGAGGTCCAAAGAGGCTTGGGGATCCTGGTACACAGATCATTAAAGTGCAGTGAACAGGTACAGATTATAATCCAAAAGGCTAATGGAATACTGGCCTTTATATCCACAGGAATAGAGTAGAAGTAGGTCGATGTCATTGGAAATAATCGTCATGTCACAAGTCTCCTCATAACTTTCATTTGAATGATCGGAGAAGAACAGGATCCATTAGGTCTCTGCCAACCTTTAACGTACAGCTCCGGATATTTATCAAATTTATTTTTCTTGAAGTACCTATTTAAAGTAGCTCCTGTCCCACTACTGGCCATGTCACCTCCCTGAAATCTGTCCCATGTTGACTGGGCCCACTGCCGTCATGGCGACAAGGCCTTCGTCCTCGCGACCTCGGCCTGCTGTCACTCTGAGCAGCAAGAAAATGTCAACTCAGAAACCACCAAATACTTGCAGGACAGGAGGTGAGTAATGAACATGTGGCACACCTGCAGACTGGGGCAAGTGACAGACAGGCTGTGCCTGAAGCTTGGTGAGCAGTGTAGCAGCTTAGGCCTTCATCACTGGGGGTAACACCAACCTGGGAAGGCTCACCCTTCACCGCAAACCTCCACAGCCAACAGAAACCCGGACTGACAAGTGACTGAATGAATCACACCCTCATCAACTCCTTCCCCTGCCTCGGATACCATGCACCTTCCACAGCCAGCGTACAATAAAGGGAACAAACTCAATCCTTCCCCCCCCCCCCCCCCACCGATCCCTCATCCCCACAGCCTCCTCCCCCCTCCCCGATGAGATTGAGCACTGGTGCTGAAGCAGTGTGAAGACCGTTACTGCATCATTGAAGAACAACGTAACCTTCACAGGTGCACGTGTTCCGGACTGTACCATGATCTGAACGTTGAGTGTACCTTGGCCCTGAGAGGGGACTCTGGACTGCACCTTGGCCCCGAAAGGGGGACGCTGGACTGCACCTTGGGCCCGAGAGGGAGACGCTGGAATGCACCTTGCGCCCGAGAGGGGGACGCTGGACTGCACCTTGCGCCCGAGAGGGGGACGCTGGACTGCACCTTGCGCCCGAGAGGGGGACGCTGGACTGCACCTTGCGCCCGAGAGGGGGACGCTGGACTGCACCTTGCGCCCGAGAGGGGGACGCTGGACTGCACCTTGCGCCCGAGAGGGGGACGCTGGACTGCACCTTGCGCCCGAGAGGGGGACGCTGGACTGCACCTTGCGCCCGAGAGGGGGACGCTGGACTGCACCTTGCGCCCGAGAGGGGGACGCTGGACTGCACCTTGCGCCCGAGAGGGGGACGCTGGACTGCAGCATAACCTCAGCAGAAGGGCATCAGAGTGCCCTACATGTTTTCCAGGCATTATGAAGTGATGTTCTGCCCAGCAGTAATTTTTAACACAAAACCACTAATGGTGTGTAAAATGGCAGTCAAAGCATCAGACTGTATTTGAAGAGCGTTAACAGTTCGCAAATATCAACAAAGGTTCAGTACAGTGATGGTGCAGACATGAGGAGAACAACAAGCAGCTGTGAAAACAATATGGATAGATCTAACTCCAGGCACGTGGGAACCATTGAGAACCATACGGGTCCTCGAACAAGTTCATTATTTATCCAATTTCCTTTTGAAAGTTTTTATTGAATTTGCTTCCAGCACCCTTTCAGGCAAAGCTTTCCACATCACAACAACTCACTGTGTAAAAAATGCTTCCTCATCTCTCCTGTAATTCTTTTGTCAATTGTCTTTAATCTGTGTCTCCTGGTTACTAACCTCCCAGTCAGTGGAAACAATTACTCTTTATTTATTCAATCAAAACCTCTCATAATTTGATCATAAATTAAATCTCCCCTTAACCTTCTCTACTCTAAGGAGAACAATCCCCAGCCTCGCCAGTCTCTCCACATCTTCTCCTAGCCTAGCTGACTCCACCTCATTAATCCACTCGGCTGTGAAGTCTTCCTCAGTGACGTACTTGCTTTCCTTTGCTACAACGTGAATTTTCCCTGCAGTTTTCCTTTCTCAGTCCGTTTCCTGCAACTGCAGATGCGGAATCAGAAACAAGGAGTCATCAATTAAAATAATTCTCTGGAAGAGTGAGGAGACGGGCTGGGAAGCATTTCTTGACATGGAGAGTTGTCGGAGCAAGCACTACAGGGAATGGCGGACGCAGAGACCGTTGCATCGATACTTGAAGCAGGGGGAATGTACGGAGCAACAGAGACAGGGCAGTGGGATTAATTTTGAATTGCTCAAGCAAAGAGCTGGCACACACTTCAGAGGGACCTCCTTCTATTCTTCAGCTTTCGACAATTCATTTTTCTTCAACGCAAAGTTGGTTTGTCCCAAGTTTTGCATTTATAAATTGTAAAATTTGATTGTGCCCAGTAGGTTAATGTCAAAACCTTTCTAATGATTAAGAACATGGTGACACAAATATTTCCAAAAACAATTAGTCCTAGGGTATCTATGGAATTCTCGACTCCAGAGAGCTGTGGATTTTCAGTTATTGAGTATATTCAAGAGGAGCGGAGAGAGGGGAGCGAAGGTTCAAAAAGCGCACCAAACCAGTCGGAGACACAGAAAGAGGAGCAGAGAGAGAGAGAGAGGAGGGGAGCGAGAGAAAGAGAGAGAGGAGGGGAGAGAGAGCGAGAGCGAGAGAGAGAGGAGGGGCGAGAGAGCGAGAGCGAGAGAGAGAGGAGGGGCGAGAGAGCGAGAGCGAGAGAGAGAGGAGGGGCGAGAGAGCGAGAGCGAGAGAGAGAGGAGGGGCGAGAGAGAGAGAGAGAGGAGGGGCGAGAGAGAGAGAGAGAGGAGGGGAGAGAGAGAGAGAGAGAGAGGAGAGAGAGAGAGAGAGAGAGAGAGAGGAGGGGAGCGAGAGAAAGAGAGAGAGGAGGGGAGAGAGAGCGAGAGCGAGAGAGAGAGGAGGGGCGAGAGAGAGAGAGAGAGGAGGGGCGAGAGAGAGAGAGAGAGAGGAGGGGCGAGAGAGAGAGAGAGGAGGAGGAGAGGGGAGGAGAGAGGAGAGAGAGAGGAGGAGAGAGAGAGAGAGAGCACAGTGGGAGCAGCAGGAGCAGAGCCAGGGAAAAATCGAAAAGTGACATCAGAGTTACGTCACATTCAACAGCGAGAGCAGGGAAACAGAGAGCAGCTGGGGTCAGTATTCAGGTAAGCTTTTAATTTAATTTAATTGAAATCAAATATAGAGTAAGACTTGATCGATTTATTAGTATATAAACTAAAAACTAAAGCAGATTAAAAAACTAAAGACCAGTCGGAAATTTAAAAAACAAATTAAAACCTAATTAAATAAAATCGAGATGCAGGGCCAGGTGATGTGCTGTACCTGCATGATGGGAGAGCTGGTGGACTCCATTATGGTTCCTGGTGACCACATCTGTAGCAAGTGTGGGTTGCTCGAGGAACTCCGGCTCAGAGTTGATGAGCTGGAGTCTGAGCTTTGGACACTGCGACACATCAAGGAGGGGAAGAGTTACCTGGACACTGTTTCAGGTGACAGTCACACCCTTTAGATTAACTACCTTGAATTCAGCCAGTGGTCAGAGACAGGAGGGTGTGACTATGAATGAGGCAGGTAGATGGATCCAGGAGGGAGTGTTGCAGGAGCCTCAGCCCTCGTCTTTGTCCAACAGGTTCGAGATTCTTGCTCCCTGTTTGGACAAGAGCAGGGAATGTAGGGAGGATGAGCAAACTGACCATAGCACCATGGTACAAGGAACCATTCAAGTGGGGGGAGAAAACAAAAATGTAGTCCTAATCGGGGATAGTACAGTTAGGGGCATAGACCCTGTTCTCTGTGGCCAGGATCGAGAGTCCCGAAGGTTGTGTTGCCTACCTGGTACCAGGGTTCAGGATATCTCATCTGGGCTGCAGAGGAACTTGGAGTGGGAGGGGAAGATCCAGTTGTCGTGGTCCACGTAGGTACCAACGATATAGGTAGAACGAGGATAGAGGTTCTGCTGAGGGAATATGAGCAGCTTGGGGCTAAACTAAAAATCAGAACCAAAAAGGTAATAATCTTCAGACTACTACCTGAGCCACAAGCTAATTGGCACAGGGTCAATAGAATTAAAGAGGTAAATGTGTGGCTCAAAGACTGGTGTGGGAGAAATGGGTTCCAGTTCATGGGACATTGGCACCAGTACTGGGTAAGGAGGGAGCTGTTCCGATGAGACGAGCTCCACCTGAATCATGCTGGGACCAAAGTCCTGGTGAATCGCATAACTAGGGCTGTACATAGGGCTTTAAACTAAATAGTTGGTGGGGGAGGTGGTGGGGGTGGGAGGTTCAGGTGCATGGAAAATTAGGAAGTCAAAGTTAAAGGAGAAGGTAGGAGTGCAGGTTAGTGATGAGGCTGATTGTTACCAGAAAATAAAAGGTAGGGACAGAACGTGTGAACGTCATATTGCACCAAGGAATTGTACAAGAGTAGGGAAATTTAATAATAGAACAAACTTAAAGGCTTTGTATCTGAATGTACGAAGCATTCGGAATAAAAGAGTTAACATGCAAATAGAGACGAATGGGTATGATTTAGTGGTGATTACTGAGACGTGGTTGTAGGGAAACCAGGTTTGGGAATTGAATATCCAAGGGTACTCAGCATTTCGGAAGGATAGGCAGGAAGGAAAAGGAGGTGGTGTAGCTTTGTTAGTAAGGGAAGAGATCAGTGCTGTAGTGAGAATCGATAAAGGCACTGGAGATCAAGACATAGAATCAGTCTGGGTAGAAATAAGAAATAGCAAGGGAAAGAAGTCCCCGGTGGGAGTAATCTATAGGTCCCCAAGCAGTAGTTCTGCAGTGGGGCACAGTACAAACCAGGAAACACTGGGGGCTTGTAAGAAGTTTCGGCAATAATCATGGGTGATTTTAATATGCATATAGACTGGATTAATCAAATTGGCAAAGGTAGCCTCGAGGGAGAGTTCATTGAATGTATTAGTGATTGTTTTTTGGAGCAATATGTTGTGGAACCAACCAGGGAGCAGGCTATTCTAGATTTGGTATTGTGTGATGAGGTGGGATTGAGGTGGGACTACCAGTCGCATCTTCCCCTCCCTTCCCCTGTCAGCATTCCGAAGGGATCGTTCCCTCCGCGACACCCTGGTCCACTCCTCCATTACCCCCACCACCTCGTCCCCGTCCCAGGGCACCTTCCCCTGCAATCGCAGGAGGTGTAATACCTGCCCATTTACCTCCTCTCTCCTCACTATCCCAGGCCCCAAACACTCCTTTCAGGTGAAGCAGCGATTTACTTGTACTTCTTTCAATGTAGTATACTGTATTCGCTGCTCACAGTGTGGTCTCCTCTACATTGGGGAGACCAAGCGCAGACTGGGTGACCGCTTTGGGGAACATCTCCGCTCAGTCCGCAAGCAGGAACCTGAGCTTCCGGTTGCTTGCCATTTCAACACTCCCCCCTGCTCTCATGCTCACATCTCTGTCCTGGGATTGCTGCAGCGTTCCAGTGAACATCAACGCAAGCTCGAGGAACAGCATCTCATCTACCGATTAGGCACACTACAGCCTGCCGGACCGAACATTGAGTTCAATAATTTCAGAGCATGACAGCCCCCCAATTTTACTTTCATTTTTAGTTATTTTTTCTTCCTTTTTTTTTACATTCTTTTTTACATTTTTTACAATTTTTTTTGCATTTATTTCATATCATCTTAGTTTGTTCAGTTTGCTTACCCACTGTTTTTTTCAGGTTTGCCCTTGCTGCTGTTCAATATTCAGTGTATTTACACCTAATCTGTACTAATGCTTTGTCCTTCAACACACCATTAACATATTGTTTGCCTTTGCTCCGTGACCTTTTGGTCAGCTATGTGGCCTGGTCCAATCTGCACCTTCTCCTTTGTTATCTCTTGCCCCACCCCCACCTCACTAGTTTATAATCTGTGACTTTTCTTATATTTGTCAGTTCCGAAGAAGGGTCACTGACCCGAAACGTTAACTCTGCTTCTCTTTCCACAGATGCTGCCAGACCTGCTGAGTGATTCCAGCATTTCTTGTTTTTATTTGGGATTGATTAATGATCTCATAGTTAAGAACTCTAGGGAAGAGGGATCATAGCATGCTAGAATTTTAAAATCAGTTTGAAGGTGAGAAACTGGAGTCCCACACTAGTGTTCTGGAGTTAAACAAAGGTAATTACATAGGCATGAGGATAGATTTGGCCCTAGTGGACTAGGCAGAAAGACTAAAAGGTATGACAGTTGATGAGCAGTGGCAGATTTTTAAGGAGATATTCAATACCTTCCAACTAAAATATATTCCAGAGAGGAAGAAAGATTCTAAGGGGGGGAAAAAACATGCATGGCTAAGCAAGGAAGTTAACTAAGCAAGGATAACATAAAGACAAAAACTAAGGCATACCTTATTGCAAAGGCCAGTGGCAGGCTGGAAGTTTGGGAAACTTTTAAAGATCAACAAAGAGTTACTTAAAAAGTAATAAAAAGAGCAAAGGTAAATTATGAAAGAAAACTTGCGCAAAATATAAAAACGGATAGCAAAAGCTTCTATAAAGTATATAAAAGGGAAGAGAGTAGCTAAAGTGAATGTTGGTCCCTTGGAGGATGAGACTGGGGTGTGGATGGAGGGTAACAGAAATGGTGGAGACACTAAATCGGTATTTTGCCTCAGTTTTCACGGTAGAGGACACTAGTACCATCCCATAGTAACAGGTAATGCTGAGGTCAGAGAAAGAGAGGAACTTAGAAATTATAATTTATAATATATTATAGAAATTATAATATTCCAAAAATCACTGGATGCAGGAAAGGTTCCAGTGGATTGGAAAAAAGCTAATATAACGCCCTTATTGAAAAAGGGAGGGAGGCAGAAAGTAGTAAACTCTCAACCAGTTAGTTTAACATCTGTTATTGGGAAATTGTGTTAGAATCCATTGTTAAGGAAGTAATAACAGGACATTTAGAAAGTCAAAACGCAATCCATCAGAGTCAGCATTGTTTTATGAAGGGTAAATCGTGTTTGACAAATTTGCTAGAGTTCTTCGAAGATGTAACAAGCAAAGTGGATAATGGGGCTCCTGTAGATGTAGTATATCTGGACTTCCAGAAGGCATTTGATAAGGTGCCGCACAAAAGGTTAATACACAAGGTAAGATCACATGGGGTTGGAGGTATTTTATTCGCCTGGATAGAGGATTGGCTAACCAACAGAAAACAGAGAGTTGGGATAAATGGGTCTTTTTCTGGTTGGCACGATGTAACTAGTGGGGTGCCACAGGGTTCGGTCCTCAGGCAACAACTATTTACAATCTATATTAATGACTTGGATGCAGGGATAGAAGGTACTAAAGTCAAATTTGCAGATGGCACTAAAATAGGTGGGATACTAAGTTGCAATGAAGAAATAAGACATTTACAAATGGATATGGATAGGTTAGGTGAATGGGCCAAAATTTGGCAGATGGAGTTTAACGTGGTCGGAAGAATAGAAAGGCAAATTATCAAAATGGAGAGAAACTTCAGAGTGCTTCAGTGCAGAGGGATCTGGGTGTCCTTGTGCATGAATTGCAGAAAGCTCGTTTGCAGGTAGAACAGGTAATAAGGAAGGCAAATGGAATTTTGGCATTTATTGCTAAAGGAAAGAGAATAAAGTTGGGAAGTGTTGCTGCAACTGTACAAGGCATTAGTGAGACCGCACCTGGAGTATTGCGTACAGTTTTGGTCCCCTTACTTGAGGAGGGATGTAGTTGCATTGGAGGCAGTTCAGAGGAGGTTCACTGGATTGATTCCAGAGATGAGGGGTTTGTCTTATGAAGAGAGATTGAATAGTTTAGGCCTTAGCTCTCTAGAGTTTACAAGAATGAGAGAAGATCTAGTTGAGGTATATATGATGATTAAGGGGATTGACAAAGTAGACGTAGAGAAGATGTTTCCTCTTGTGGGACAATCTAGAATGAGAGGTCATAGTTTTAAGATAAGGCATAGCAGATTTAAAACAGAAATGAGGAGAAATTACTTCTCTCAAAGGGCCGTGAGTCTGTGGAATTCACTACCCCAGAGTGCGGTGGATGCCAGGACATTGAGTAAATTTGAGGGGATAGACAGATTTTAATTAGTAATGGGTTGAAGGGTTATGGAGAACGGGCAGGAAAGTGGAGTTGAGGCCAAGATGAGATCAGCCATGATGGTATTGAATGGTGGGGCAGACACGAGGGGCTGAATTGCCTACTCCTGCTCCTAGTTCTTATGTTCAAGACTGAGGTTGAGAGATTTTTGGATACTAAGGAAATCTATGGGATAGTGCAGGAAAGTGGAATTGAGGTGGTTGATCAGCCATGATCTTATCGAATGGTGGAGCGGGCTTGAAGGGCTGAATAGTGCACTCCTGCTCCTATTTCTGAGGTTCTTATGGTAGGCCAGCCAAATCCTGGCAAGGCCGGCAAAGGCTAGCAGTGCGAGGCTGGAGGGAGAGCAGGAGGGAGGTGAGTCCAGCAGTGCGGATGGGGGCAGGGGGGCAGCACAGTATTTAAGTTTGAGGCATTTTGAACTCTCGTCCAGTGTTTTAGAGTGAGTTAGAGTCTAGAAAAAAAAGAACAAAAAATTAAAACAAACTAAAATGTAGATATAAATAATATAAGCAATCTAGACTAAGATATGACAGATCAGGTTGTGTGTCTGGACTGCAGTATGAGGCAGTTTGTGAGACAGCGAGACTGTCCCAAATGAACACATCAGCAGTAGATATCTCCATTTCAAATCTCTACGGCTCAAAATCATCGAGTTGAAGTGCAAGTTGGAAACACTCCGACATATTAGGGAGGGAGACGTTTCCGGACAGTTTGCTCCAGACCTCGGTCATACCACGTATGGGAGGTGCAGGTGTGACCAACAGTGTACAGTGTAAAGGATATCCAGGTGAGATAGAGAATGGGGATCCGCAGAAACCCATCCTAACCAACAGGTACAATGTACCCGTTAACTGTGAGGATAAGGATGAAGACTGTTGGAAGGACAGCCAGAATGTGGACCATTGCACCTTGGAGCAGGAGGCTGTCCTAAGTGGGTCCTAAGGAGGAGGAGGAGGGGGTAGTGTAATGGGATAGCTATAGGGGATTCAATAATTACGAGGACAGAGAGGATCCTTTCTAAGCAGGATTGAGTGTTTCACATGGTTTGTTGCCGACCTCATGCCAGGGTGAGGGGCATCTCGAAGCAGCTACAGAGGATATTGGAGAGGGAGGATCCACCTGTTGTGATCCATGTTGGAATCAACAGCATAAGAAAGAGTAGGCAAGACGTCCTGTTTGGAGAGGACCAGGACCGAGGAGCAAAATTAAAAGAACAGAATCTCAAGGGTTATTGGATTCTCGGATTATTGCCTGTGCATGTTGGCGTAAGGATAAGCAGTTAGGGAGGTGAACATGGAGCTGAAGGAATGGTGCTGCAAAGAGGAACCCATTGCATGGGACACTGGCACCAGTACTGGTACAGGAAGGAACAGTACCATTAGGATGGGCTACACCTGAACCGTGCTGGGACCAGGGTCTTAACAGAAAAGGATAAATAGGGCGGTCACAGGGACTTTAAACGAGTAGGTTGGGGGGTAGGAATCAGGTGGAAAAGGCAGTATAGATAATAGTTCGAAAACGAGCAATAGGGAAGATAGTAGAGCAACAGTGAGAAATTGTGCTTCAGGCACTACAGTTAAAGGGAAAACTAAGAGATGTAAAGTAAACCAGGGGAGAGAAATAAGCAACATATGAGTAAAACCAGCGCAGAAGGACAGGTTCGAGTGTGTGGCCCAAATGAGTGTTCTTTATACAAACACAGAGTATGAGAAATAAACTGAAATTGCAGACACAAATTGAAGGGTATAACATGGTAGTCATTACTGAGACACAGCTGCAAGGCTGTCAGGGCTGGGAACTAAATGTACCACATTATAAAGGAAAGATGGGGAAATTGCTAGAGGGGGAGGATTAGCCTCAGTGATTAAGGATGAAATCACTTCAATGATAAGCGAGGATATAATAATGAGGGAAGCAGGCAGCGGAGACTTTATAGGCAGAATTAAGAAATAGAAAAGGATTTAAGGCTGTAGTGGGAGTTGTGTACAGGCCCACTGGTAACAGCTGTCAAGCGGTAGACTGTACAAATGCAGAGATTACACAAGCGTGTAAGAAAGTGAAAGTAGTTTTAAAGGAGGATTTTTAACTTTTATATAGACTGGGGCATCCCATTAGCACACGTCAGAAAGATAGTGAATTTCTGAAATGACATGTTCTGGAACCAACAAGGGGGCAGGCCAGATTCGATTTTGTAATGCGCAATGAGCTAGAATTAGTCAACAGCCTAACAGCGAGTGAACATTTATCCAATACCCATCATATGATTGAGTTCAATGTAGTATTTGAAAGGGAGAAACAAAACAGCTACTAAAGATTTTTGAGTTTGACTTCAATGGGATGAGACCAGAGACCGTCCACAATAAACTGGGCAATCCTGTTAACAAGTGAAATGTCAGATCATCAGTGGGTGGTGCTTAAACAATTTAATCTGATACAGAACCAGTTTATACCCCGAAAAGGGCAAGAGCTCCAGTTCCCAAAAAAAAAACCATGGACAACTGAAGGGGTAAAACAACAAAAAGTAAAAAAAAATACAAAAATGCAAAACATAACAGATCCAGGTGAATGGGAGAGATATAAAGAACAGCAAAGGGTAACAAAGCAGATAGTAAGAGCTGCAAAAAGAAGAAAAGAAGCTTGTAAGAGATATTAAAATCAACTCAAAGATATTTACAATTACATTAGAAAGAGAGGGCGGTCAGAAGGAATGTGGGCCCATTGAAAACTGACAAACATGATATTGTCAATGATAATAAGGAAATGGCAGACATGATGATTAACTACTTTGTGTCTGTATTTACAGTAGAAGAGCTCAGCATGCCAGACCTCCCAAGGAAACTATTACTGAATCAGGGACTCAACAAAACTAACATAAGCAAAATGACAGTAATGGAGAAAATAATGGCACTGAACAGTGACAAATCCCCAGAACTAGATGGTTTCCATCCCAGGGTTTTAAATGAAGTAGGTGAGAATATTACAGAGGCCCAAAGTATAATCTTCCAAAAGTCTCTCGATTCAAGAATCATTCCTTTAGACTAGAAAATTGTGCACATCACTCAGCTATTTAAGAAAGCTAAGATGCAGTATAATGTGGATAAATGTGAGGTTATCCACTTTGGTAGCAAAAACAGGAAGGCAGGTTATTATCTGAACGGCTATAAACTGAGAGAGGGGAATATTGTACTCAACCACAATCTGTAACCTCATGGCCTGGCATATCCCCCATTCTACCATTACTATCAAGCCAGGAGACCAACCCTGGTTCAATGAAGAGTGCAAGAGGGCATGCCAGGAGCAGCACCAGGCATACCTCAAAATGAGGTGCCAACCTGGTGAAGCTACAACACAGGACTATCTGCATGCCAAACTGCGTAAGCAGCATGCGATAGACAGAGCTAAGCGATCCCATAACCAACGGATCAGATCTAAGCTCTGCAGTCCTGCCACATCCAGCCGTGAATGGCGGTGGACAATTAAACAACTAACTGGAGGAGGTGGCTCCACAAATATCCCCATCCTCAATGATGGGGGAGCCCAGCACCTCAGTGCAAAAGATAAGGCTGAAGCATTTGCAACAATCTTCAGCCAGAAGTGCCGAGTTGATGATCCATCTCGCCCTCCTCCTAAAGTCCCCAGCATCACAGATGCCAGACTTCAGCCAATTCGATTCACTCCACGTGATATCAAGAAATGACTGAAGGCACTGGATACTGCAAAAGCTATGGGCCCTGACAATATTCCGGCAATAGTACTGAAGACCTGTGCTCCAGAACTTGCCGCGCCCCTAGCCAAACTGTTCCAGTACAGCTACAACACTGGCATCTACCCTGCAATGTGGAAAATTGCCCAGGTATGTTTTGTACACAAAATGCAGGACAAATCCAACCCGGCCAATTATCGCCCCATCAGCCTACTCTCAATCATCAGTAAAGTGATGGAAGATGTCATCAACAGTGCCATCAAGCAGCACTTGCTTAGCAATAACCTGCTCAGTGACGCTCAGTTTGGGTTCCGCCAGGGCCACTCAGCTCCTGACCTCATTACAGCCTTGGTTCAGACATGGACAAAAGAGCTGAACTCAAGAAGTGAGGTGAGAGTGACTGCCCTTGACATCAAGGCAGCATTTGACCGAGTATGGCATCAAGGAGCCCTAGCAAAACTGAGGTCAATGGGAATCAGAGGGAAAACCTTCTGCTGGCTGGAGTCATATCTAACGCAAAAGAAGATGATTGTGGTTGTTGGAGGTCAATCATTTGAGCTCCAGGACATCAGTACAGGAGTTCCTCAGGGTAGTGTCCGAGGCCCAACCATCTTCAGCTGCTTCATCAACGACCTTCCTTCAATCGTAAGGTCAGAAGTGGGGATGTTCGCTGATGATTGCACAATGTTCAGCACCATTCGTGACTCCTCAGATACTGAAGCAGTCCGTGTAGACACACAAGTGCCCAATCCCATTTATGCTTTCCAGGTGTTCTGCTAAGACATCCTTTATAATAGACTCTAGCATTTTCCCCACTACTGATTTAAGACTAACTGGTTTGTAGTTCCCTGTTCTTTCTCTCTCTCCTTTCTTAAATAGTGGGGTTACATTTGCCACCCTCCAATCAAATGGAACTGCTCCAGAGTCTATAGAGTTTTGGAAGATGACCACCAATGCATCCACTATTTCCAGGGCCACTTCCTTTAGTACTCTGGGATGTAGATTATCAAGCCCTGGGGATTTGTTAGCCTTTAACCCCATTAATTTCCCGAGCATCATTTTTTTTTTACTAATACTGATTTCCTTCAGTTCCTCCCTCTCATTAGACCCTTGGTTCCCCAACATTTCTGGGAGGTTATTTGTGTCCTCCTTTGTGTAGGCAGAAGCAAAGTATGTGTTTGATTGTTCTGCCATTTCTTTGTTCCCCATTACAATTTCCCCCGTTTCTAAATGTAAGGGAGCTACATTTGTCTTCACTAATCTTTTTCTCTTCACATATTTATCGAAGCTTTGACCGTCAGTTTTTATGTTCCCGCAAGTTTACTTTCATAACCAATGTAAGGGAAAACAACAACTTATACCACATGAGAAGAGAGTGCTGATTGATTGGCAAGTGAACTCTGATAGGCAGAGGCGTTGCCATGGAGAATGCACCAGTTTACGGTGACTGACAGTTAATTGCCAAGCATTGTTTGAAATTTAACCCAGGCAGCTTAACTCTGATTGGTTCATTCCTCAGGGCAATGCCTTGGCCAATGAATGGCTGTCACTCATTTTGTTCAGCTGAAACAGGCGAAATGTGTGTACATGTTCCTTCTGTCTGCAAAGATCAGGGCACTGTGTATCAATACATGTAGCTTCCAGTACATGCAAATGCACCACACTGCGAGCCCTACAGACAATCTTAAATTGGTTGTCAGCATAATTCTTAGCACACTGAGGGTTATTTGGCAAATGTTGTCCAATCGCGGAATCACATCTAATGCTGGACACTGTGTTTTGAGTTTTGCAAGCAGGGGCTGGTTGGGTACGGCCTGAGCCTTGCCCATTGCAAACAGCGGAAGGGATATGTTGTTCGATACGATCCGCCACTCTTTGGGATGTACGGCCTATATACCTAGCATCACACTGGCATTGAAATTCATATATCACATTGTTCATTTGTGCGATAGGCAGAACGTCTTTTTGACTTGACAGCAGCATCCAGTTAGTGGCGAACACCACATGTGTTGCTACTGCATAGTAGCAGCATGGAACAGCTAGCCTCACCTGTTACCCAACTGATGCTAGGTATATAGGCCGTTCGTCCGGGAAAGGTACAGGCTGTACCTGCAAAACTCAATGTCCAACATTAGATGTCATTCTGCAATTGGACAACATTTGCTAAATAATCAGCAGTGTGCTAAGAATTACGCTGACAACTAATTTAAGATTGTAGTAGGGCTCGCAGTGTGGCACTTCTGTGTGTACTGAAAGCTACATATATTAATACACAGGGCCCTGTTCTTTGCAGGCAGAAACAACATGCACACACATTGCACCTGTTTCAGCTAAACAAAATAAGCGACAGTCAATCGCTGGTTCATTCCTCAGGGCAATGCTTTGGCCAATCAGAGTCAAGCTGCCTGGTTTAAATTTCAAACAAAGCTTGGCAGTTAACTGTCAGTCACTGTTAACTGGTGCATTCTCCATGGCAACTCCTCTACCAATCAGAGTTCACTTGCCAACCAATCAGCACTCTCTTCGCATGCAGTATAAGTTGTTGTTTTCCCTTACATTGGTTATTCTTGCGTGTTGTCCTGATGAGTGCAAGATGAAAAGCTTTGACAACATATCTCTATTTTCAGCAATTCTAAAAGCAAATTATTGACCTGGTTAAGAAACTGGCTGAGTGGAAGGACACCAAGAGTGGGGATAATGGGCAGGTACTCTAATTGGCAGGATGTGACTTGTGGTGTGCTGCCAGGATCTCTGTTGGAAGCTCACTGTCAAATTCACTGTATTTATGACTGACTTAGATGATGAGATTGAAAGCTATGTAGATGGAAGCATAAAATTACAGAGTATTGATAGGTTAAGTGAATAGACGAAACTGTGACAAATGGATTTCAATGTCGGCAAATGTGAGGTCATCCATGGTGGACCTAAAAAGGATAGAACAGGGTAATTTCTTTTGGTGAAATGCTAAAAACAGTGGAGGTCCAAAGAGACCTGGGGGTCCAGGTCCACAGATCATTAAAATGCAATGAACAGGCACAGAATATAATTTTAAAAAAAGGCTAATGGAATGCTAGCCTTTATATCCAGAGGAATACAGTACAAGAGGTTAAAAGTCATGCTTCAGCTATACAAAGCTCTGGTTAGACCACACCTGGAGCACTGCGAGCAGTTTTGGGCACCACACTTTAAGAAGGATAGATATACTAGCCTTGGAGGGAGTGCAGTATAGATATACCAAAATGATACCTGGACTCCATGGATTGAATTACAAGGAGGTATTAAACAAATTAAGGCTGTATTCCTTGGAATTTAAGGTTTGGGGTGATTTCATCGACATTTTCAAGATATTAAAGGACAAAGATAAGGTAGATAGTGAGAAACTACTTCTGCTGTTTAAGGAGTCTCAGACCAGGGGACGTAGTCTAAAAATTACAGCAAGACCCTTCAAGAGTGAAATTAGGAAACACTTCTTCACGCAAAGGACAGTCGAAGTTTGGAACTCTCTTCCGCAAACAGCAACTGATGCTAGATCAATTGTTCATTTGAAATCTGAGATTGATCGATTTTTGTTAAATTAAGGGATATGGGGCAAAGGTGGGTTCTATTTAATTTATTCAAAGGATGTGGGGATCACTGGCAAGGTCAGCATTTATTGCTCATCCCTAATTGCCCTTGAAAAGGTGGCTTGAATACAACTGAGTGGCTTGCTAGGCCATTTCAAAGGACAGTTAAGGCTCAACCACATTGCTGTAGGCCTGGAGTCACATGTAGGCCAGACTGGGTAGGGTCTGTGGATTTCCGACCTTCAAGGATAGAAGTGAACGAGATGAGTTTTTACGACAATCTGGTAGGTTTCATGGTCATCATTACTGATACTAACTTTGTATTCCAAATTTATTTCACTTATTGAATTTAAGTTCCCCAGCTGCCATGGTGGGATTTGAACTCACATCTTTGGATCATTAGTCCTGGCCTCTGGATTACTAGTCTAATAACATAACCACTCTGTTACCGTATCCCCAGACGGGCCATGGAGTTAGGTCGCCAGGTCAGTCATTGTTTTATTCAAGGGGCTAAATGGCCTACTCCTGCTCCGATGTCCATAATGAGAAGGCTGGCAGTGAGGAATAAGGAGGCCAGCATTACTGACTGATAATGTTTGACACAATAACAGCAGTTTCCCTGTTTTGACAGATGGGTCTTTTGAAATAAGTTTTTTTCAGTTGGAGGCCTCGTCAGGGAATCCACATCCTCAGCCCAAGTGATCAATAATTCCCTGCAGCCTGCTAACTACCAAATCCAACTTGACATCAGCCTTCGACCCCTGTTTCCCTGGCAACATGCAGCAATGTATGCTGGGAGCCACACGTGTTTTGATCCTTCACTTTGGCTTATTCCTGGTCAAAGATGATTCACAGCCTCCACGGCAACACCAAATGAAACCTCACTTGCTGACAACCGTTGGTTAGTTGTTCACTTGGAGCTGGAGTCTACTATACCTCCCTGCATTATTGCGACAAATTTTTACCCGAAACTGGTCCATCTTTCAGAGTTATGGTCAGTTATTGGTTGTGACATCCCTTACCAGTAGTGGTCAGTCACCCTCAAGCCCAACAGTCTAGACAATGTCCATCTCCTGCCGTGTTCACCATATTTCTCTGATACCGGCAGCCATTTTGCAACCTTTAATCTAACAGTTCCTTTCAAATGCCCCTGGCATTAACAGAACTGCTTTTGAATTGATTGTTAACACATTCTCCTCCCTATTTGAACATTGTCGATGGAATTTCTCCAAAGTATCACTCATCTCTCCTCCAAATCCAACATCTGTTGCTTTTATGTCTTTAGCCAAACAGCCTACCTTCCCCATTTGCTTCAAAGTAGCTCACTCCCCCTGTATGTGTACCGGCAACCAGGAGACACTTCCCAGTTGCCACCAGGACAACTCCCTCCCGGTGACACCATTTAACATCAACTCTTCATCCTCAACATCCTCTGCTTAAAACTGCTGTTCCCTTGCACGTGTTTTTGACAGCACAGAATTGTTTTTTTCATGAAACTGCGCTGAATGTTAAGCTACAAAAAGAAACTAGTGGAAAGTTTGTAAAGTTACTGGGCAGGCATCCAGGTGGTGACTCACGACATCTGGCAGCGGCCCCAAACTCTTTCGCTGCCAAGTAGTTATGTTTTCAGACCTTCGTGTCTCTCAGCTGGTGAGATGGGAAGTGCTTTGCCCAAAGCTTGAATCCAACTGTAGTGAGAGAAATATGGTGAGAGCACAAAGCTCGCTCACGGCAGGCTGAGGGGAGATTTAATTGGGGTGCAGAAAATTATCAGAGTAGATAGGAAGAACTGATCCCGTTAGCAGAGGGGTCAATAAGCCAGAGGCATGGATTTAAAAGTAATTGGTGGAAGCATTAGAGGGGAGTTGAGGAGTAATTTCTTTCATCCAGAGGGTGTTGGGGGTCTGGAACACTCTACCTGAAAGGGTGGTAAAGGCAGAAACTTTCATCGCGTTTAATAACACTTGGATACGCACTTGAGATGCTGTAACCTGCAGGGCTATGGGCCAAGAGCTGGAGGGTGAGATTAGACTCAAATGGCTCTTTTATGGGCGGGCACAGACATGACAGGCCGACACAGACATGATGGGCCGAATGGCCTCCTTCTGTGCCGTAGATCTTTCTCTGCTTCTCGGAGTGTGGGGAGCTGGGTGTCTGCTTCACTGAGCCTCACAAAGGCCATGTTAAACCTCACAGGGATGTGAGACATGACATGTGGAAGTGCAGAATGACCTGGGAGGTCTAAAGTGACTTTAGACCAATGGTTCCCAAAGCTCATCACCACTGGGGGAGCTTCCTCACGTCATGTCTGTTGTCTTCTCATTGATGGAGATCGATCACGGCGATTAACCAACAACTCCTATTATCGTATCATGCGACTTGCAGGATGGTTTAAGGTGAATTAGATCGATCTTGGTCCTCTTGCGTTTCGCAACTTCTAGCTTCACTCAGATGTGAATTGGCATCATAAGGGGAAAAAAAATTATGTAGTGAGTCATGATCTGGAATGTACTGCCTGAGAGGAAGGTAGATGTAGATTCAGTTGCAACTTTCAAAAGGGAAATTAGATAAATATTAGAAAAGGAAAAATTTGCAGGGCTATAGGGAAAGAGCAGGGGAGTGGGATTAATTGGATAGCTCTTTCAAAGAGCCAGCACAGGCACAATGGGTCAAATGGCCTCTCGCTGTGATGGATGATTCTGTGTAAGGGAGACCAAGAGCAAAACAGCAAATTAAAATAAAATGCGCTGAGGATAAATAACAGTTGAAGATACTTCACGCAAAACTGAACGATTGGATCGCCATCATTTTCCCCATCACCTCTGTTGACATCGGTCACTCCAGGGACTTTGCAACAAGCTAAACCTCGATCCTATTCCATACACGAGACTGTTCCAATTTCTACTCACCTTGCCCAAACATTCTCACACTTTCTGTTTTATGAAAATTCTACCAAATAGTGAAGAGCTGGAATATGTTAAGAGGGTGGGCTAGGAGAAGCTCAGTGATCAGTCGCCATTTCTCGATGCTGAGCAGTGAAAGTTGGACATACCCCACTGCGTAGCATGTAATAATCCAGGGTGCGGCCCGACTCCAACCAGATCCCTTTCCTTGGATCATCATCTGACAAGAACAATCCATAATCAGAGGCTGAAAAGACAGGAAGTCATAAGATATAGAAATTGTTCTGCGATGAATCAGTTTCCGCTTCTATCCAAAAACTGGTGGCAGCTCATTCAGAGACTAAAATGCCAAATTTAAAAAGAAAGCATCTTGGAACTTGTAACCACCCTCCGATTATACCAGCAGGAACTCATTCCAAAATGCAGTTCTACCTACAATACAGTTTGGAGCTGGCATCAGTCTACCGTCCTCTCCTTCTCCCTTCTCCTCCCTGCCCCTCACACTCACCTCTGCCCCCTCACAGCTGCCCTCCCCCTTTCCCCCTCCCTTGCCTCCCCTTCCCTCACCTCCCCACACCCCCCTCACTTTTCCCCTCTCCATTTCTCCCCTGCCCTTTCTCTCTGCTCCGCCCCCCCCCCCCCCCCCCCAAACATCCTGCTCCCCCACTGACCCTCTCCTGAGCCGCTCACTTTCAAACCCGTGTCTTTGTTTGGCAAATGGGATGTTGACCGAGGTGGCAATTCAGTGATGTCATCCCTCCTTTTCTGGCTCTTCAGTCAGAGATTGCTATTTGGAGGCTAAGATTAGCCAAGTTCCTCCTATCATAGAATTAAGGGCCTTATTAAGATAGGAGCATTTTGTAGGAGTTTGGCCCGGTATTTCACTTCCTCTCTTCCCCTGCCCTGCATGGCCTTCTCTTGGCAGAATTCCTCAGAGCTACCCTCGAGCAAACCATGAGTTCAGGCTGTGGGCCTTGACCAATTACAAATGAATAACATTCCCGGAACATGACTATTTTCAAGCCCTTGAAAGCTGATGAACTCAAAGCTACTTGTCTCACTTTGTACCATTTTATAAAACAGGAGTTAAAGTTGTAACAAAAACAAGAAATGCTGGATTCACTCAGCAGGTCTGGCAGCATCTGTGGAAAGAGAAGCAGAGTTAACGTTTCGGGTCAGTGACCCTTCTTCGGAACTGACAAATATTAGAAAAGTCACAGATTATAAACAAGTGAGGTGGGGGTTGGGCAAGAGATAACAAAGGAGAAGGTGCGGATTGGACCAGGCCACATAGCTGACCAAAAGGTCACGGAGCAAAGGCAAACAATATGTTAATGGTGTGTTGAAAGACAAAGCATTAGTACAGATTAGGTGTGAATATACTGAATATTGAACAGCAGCAAGTGCAAACCTGAAGAAAAACAACCTGAAAAAAACAGTGGGTAAGCAAACTGAACAAACTAAGATGAAATGAAATAAATGCAAAAAAAGATTGTAAAAAATGTAAAAAGGAATGTAAAAAAAAAGGAAGAAAAAATAACTAAAAATGAAAGTAAAGTGGGGGGCTGTCATGCTCTGAAATTATTGAACTCAATGTTCAGTCCGGCAGGCTGTAGTGTGCCTAATCGGTAGATGAGATGCTGTTCCTCGAGCTTGCATTGATGTTCACTGGAACACTGCAGCAATCCCAGGACAGAGATGTGAGCATGAGAGCAGGGGGGAGTGTTGAAATGGCAAGCAACCGGAAGCTCAGGGTCCTGCTTGCGGACTGAGCGGAGATGTTCCGCAAAGCGGTCACCCAAACTGCGCTTGGTCTCCCCAATGTAGAGGAGACCACACTGTGAGCAGCGAATACAGTATACTACATTGAAAGAAGTACAAGTAAATCGCTGCTTCACCTGAAAGGAGTGTTTGGGGCCTGGGATAGTGAGGAGATAGGAGATAGTGGGCAGGTATTACACCTCCTGCGATTGCAAGGGAAGGTGCCCTGGGACGGGGACGAGGTGGTGGGGGTAATGGAGGAGTGGACCAGGGTGTCGCGGAGGGAACGATCCCTTCGGAATGCTGACAGGGGAAGGGAGGGGAAGATGCGACTGTTAGTGGCATCACGCTGGAGGTGGCGAAAATGGCGGAGGATGATCCTTTGGATATAGAGGCTGGTGGGATGAAAAGTGAGGACAAGGGGAACCCTGTCACGGTTCTGGGAAGGAGGGGAAGGGGTGAGGGTAGAGGTGCGGGGAATGGGTCGGACACGGTTGAGGGCCCTGTCAACCACAGTGGGGGGAAATCCTCGGTTGAGGAAAAAGGAGGTCATATCAGAAGCACCGTCATGGAAGGTAGCATCATCAGAGCAGATGCGTCGGAGATGGAGAAACTGGGAGAATGGAATGGAGTCCTTGCTTGCAGAAGCTCAACGCCAACTCACAGACACCTCTTCCTACCTCCCTCTGGACCATGACCCCACCACCGAACATCAAGCCACCGTCCAAAGGACTGTCACTGACCTCATCTCCTCTGGAGATCTTCCCTCTACAGCTTCCAACCTCATAGTCCCGCAACCCCGGACAGCCCGCTTCTACCTCCTTCCCAAAATCCACAAACGGGACTGTCCCGGCAGACCCATTGTGTCAGCCTGCTCCTGCCCAACTGAACTTATTTCTTCCTATCTAGACTCTATCTTTTCTCCGCTGGTCCAGTCTCTTCCCACCTACATCCGTGACTCTTCTGACGCCCTACGTCATTTTGACAATTTCCAGTTTCCTGGTCCCAACCGCCTCCTCTTCACTATGGACGTCCAATCGCTCTGCACCTCCATCCCCCACCAGGATGGTTTGAGGGCTCTCCGCTTCTTCCTGGAACAGAGGCCCAACCAGTCCCCATCCACCAACACCCTCCTCCGCCTGGCTGAACTTGTTCTCACATTGAACAACTTCTCCTTCAACTCCATGCATTTCCTTCAAATAAAAGGTGTCGCTATGGGTACCCGCATGGGTCCTAGTTATGCCTGTCTTTTTGTGGGATATGTCGAGCATTCTTTGTTCCAGTCCTACTCAGGCCCCCTCCCCCAACTCTTTTTCCGGTACATTGATGACTGTATCGGTGCAGTTTCCTGCTCCCGCCCCGAACTAGAAAACTTTATCAACTTTGCTTCCAATTTCCACCCTTCTCTCTCCTTTACATGGTCCATCTCTGACACTTCCCTTCCCTTCCTCGACTTCTCTGTCTCCATCTCTGGGGATAGGTTGTCTACCAATATCCATTATAAGCCCACTGACTCCCACAGCTACCTCGACTACACTTCTTCACACCCTACCTCCTGTAAGGACTCCATTCCATTCTCCCAGTTTCTCCGTCTCCGACGCATCTGCTCTGATGATGCTACCTTCCATGACGGTGCTTCTGATATGACCTCCTTTTTCCTCAACCGAGGATTTCCCCCCACTGTGGTTGACAGGGCCCTCAACCGTGTCCGACCCATTCCCCGCACCTCTACCCTCACCCCTTCCCCTCCCTCCCAGAACCGTGACAGGGTTCCCCTTGTCCTCACTTTTCATCCCACCAGCCTCCATATCCAAAGGATCATCCTCCGCCATTTTCGCCACCTCCAGCGTGATGCCACTACCAGTCGCATCTTCCCCTCCCTTCCCGTCAGCATTCCGAAGGGATCGTTCCCTCCGCGACACCCTGGTCCACTCCTCCATTGCCCCCACCACCTCGTCCCCGTCCCAGGGCACCTTCCCTTGCAATCGCAGGAGGTGTAATACCTGCCCATTTACCTCCTCTCTCCTCACTATCCCAGGCCCCAAACACTCCTTTCAGGTGAAGCAGCGATTTACTTGTACTTCTTTCAATGTAGTATACTGTATTCGCTGCTCACAGTGTGGTCTCCTCTACATTGGGGAGACCAAGCGCAGACTGGGTGACCGCTTTGCGGAACATCTCCGCTCTGTCCGCAAGCAGGACCCTGAGCTTCCGGTTGCTTGCCATTTCAACACTCCCCCCTGCTCTCATGCTCACATCTCTGTCCTGGGATTGCTGCAGTGTTCGAGTGAACATCAACGCAAGCTCGAGGAACAGCATCTCATCTACCGATTCGGCACACTACAGCCTGCCGGACTGAACATGGAGTTCAATAATTTCAGAGCATGACAGCCCCCCACTTTACTTTCATTTTTAGTTATTTTTTCTTCCTTTTTTTTTACATTCCTTTTCACATTTTTTACAATCTTTTTTTGCATTTATTTCATATCATCTTAGTTTGTTCAGTTTGCTTACCCACTGTTTTTTTCAGGTTGTTTTTCTTCAGGTTTGCACTTGCTGCTGTTCAATATTCAGTATATTCACACCTAATCTGTACTAATGCTTTGTCTTTCAACACACCATTAACATATTGTTTGCCTTTGCTCCGTGACCTTTTGGTCAGCTATGTGGCCTGGTCCAATCTGCACCTTCTCCTTTGTTATCTCTTGCCCAACCCCCACCTCACTTGTTTATAATCTGTGACTTTTCTAATATTTGTCAGTTCCGAAGAAGGGTCACTGACCCGAAACGTTAACTCTGCTTCTCTTTCCACAGATGCTGCCAGACCTGCTGAGTGAATCCAGCATTTCTTGTTTTTGTTTCAGATTTCCAGCATCCGCAGTATTTTGCTTTTAGTTAAAGTTGTAAATTGGGGGAAGGCAAATTTTACGAAACAGAGGTGATCTGGCGAAAGTGGACTGGATACAGTTACTTGAAAGAAAATCAGTGGGGGGGCATTCAAAAGCGTGATTCATAAGGCACAGTGTACACATGTCCCCACAAAGATTAAGGGTGGCACTGCCAAATCTAGAGCCCCCTGGTTATCGAAAGGCTTACAGGGTAAGCTGAAGCATAAAAGAAAGCTTATGATGATCACAAATATCTTAATACTTTAGAAAGCCTAGAGGAGTATAGAAAGTGCAGGGGTGAAGTAAAAAAGGAAATTAGGAAAGCAAAGAGAGGACATGAAAAATTATTGGCAGGTAAAATCAAGGAAAACCCAAAAATGTTTTATCAGTACATTAAGAGCAAGACGATAACTGAGGAAAGGGTAGGGCCTATCAGAGATGTACAAGGGAACTTACATGTGGATGCAGAAGATGTGGGCAGGGTTCTTAATGAGTACTTTGCCCCTGTCTTCACAAAGGAGAGGGATGATGCAGACATTGTCGTAAAAGAGGAGTGTGAAATATTAGATACGATTAGCATAATGAGAGAGGAAGTACAAGAGGGTCTGACATCCTTGAAAGTGGATAAATCGCCAGGACTGGATGGATTGCATCCCAGGTTGTGAAAGGAAGCCAGGAAGGAAATAGCGGATGCTCTGAGGATCATCTTCAAATCCTCACTAGATACAGGCGAGGTGCCAGAGGATTGGAGGTCTGCAAACGTTGTACCATTGTTTAAAAAGGGTGCGAGGGATAGGCCTAATAATTATAGGCCGGTCAGTCTGACCTCGGTGGTGGGTAAATTGTTAGAATCAATTCTGAGGGACAGGATAAACTGCCACTTGGAAAGGCACGGAATGATCAGGAATAGTCAGCGTGGATTTGTTAAGGGAAGGTCATGTCTTACTAACTTAATTGAATTCTCTGAGAAAGTAACAAGGAGGATTGATGAGGGTAGTGCAGTAGGTGTGGCCTACATGGATTTTAGTAAGGCATTTGACAAGGTCCCGCATGGCAGACTGATCAGTAAAATTAAAGTCCATGGGATACAGGGGAATGTGGTAGGTTGGGTCCATAATTGGCTCAGTGACAGGAAACAAAGGGTAGTTATCGACGGATGTTTTTGCAAATGAAAAGCTGTTTCCAGTGGCGTTCCACAGGGCTCAGTGTTGGATCCCTTGCTGTTTGTGGTATATATTAATTATTTGGACTTAAATATGGGAGGCATGATTGGGAAATTTGGTGATGACACAAAATTGGCCGTGTAATTGATGGTGTAGAGTCCAGAATGATATCAATGGTTTGGTTGAGCGGGCGGAAAAGTGGCAAATGGAATTCAATCTGGAAAAGTGTGACGTAATGCACTTTGGGAGGGCAAATAAAGCAAGGGAATACACAATAAACAGGAGGATATTGAGAGGGGTAGAAGAAGTGAGAAACCTTGGAGTGCATGTCCACAGGTCCCTGAAGGTGGCAGGACAGGTCGATAGAGTGAAGGTTGCATATGGAATGCTTTGCTTTATTGGCCGAGGTATAGAATATAAAAGCAGGGATGTGATGCTGGAACTGTATAAAACGCTGGTTAGGCCACATCTAGAGTATTGCGTACAGTTCTGGTCACCACATTACAGGAAGGACATAATTGCTCTGGAGAGAGTACAGAGGAGATTTACAAGAATGTTGCCAGGGCATGAAAGTTGCAGCTATGAAGAAAGATTGGATAGGCTAGGGTTGTTTTCCTTAGAACAGAGGAGGCTGAGGGGTGACTTAGTTGAGGTGTACAAAATTACGAGGGGCCTAGATAGAATAGGCAGGAAGGACCTGTTTCCCCTAGTGGAGAGGTCAATTACTGGGGGCACAGATTTAAGGTTATTGGTAGAAGAATAAGAGGGACATGAGGGGAAACTTATCACCCAGAGGGTGGTGCATGTCTGGAATTCACTGCTAGGAATGGTGGTGGAGGCAGAAATCCTAAATTCTTTTAAGAGGTACCTGGACATGCACCGGAAGTGCTGTAACCTGCAAGGCAATGGACCAAGTGCCGGAGGGGGGAATTAGATTGGGCGGCTTGTTTTTTCGGCTGGCACGGACACAACGGGCTGAATAGCCTCCTTCTGTGCTGTAATTTTTCTATGGTTCTATTTATCTGCTCGCTAATCTACATTGGCTCCCAGCCCAGCAACGCCTTGATTTTAAAATTCTCATCCGTATCTTCCAATCCCTGCATGGCCTCTCCCCTCCCTATCTCTGTAATCTCCGCCAGCCCCACAAGCCCCCGAGATACCTGTGATGCTCCAATTCAGGCCTCTTGAGCGTTCCCAATTTTAATCAGTAGCCTCGATCCTAAGTTCTGGAATTCCCTCCCTAAACCTCTCAGCGCCTCTCTCTCCTCCTTCAAGACGCTCCTTAAAAAAATACCTCTACCTTGTCCTAATATCGCATGTGGCTCAGTGTCCTCAGGAGCTTCACCTGGGGGGCTATTTTACAATGTTAAAAGGTGCTATATAATGCAAGTTGTTGCTATAGCAACGAGGAAGTAAACACATCCACTCATGCGCTGGCCCACTCCCAAGCTGCCATGTCATGCTACGGAGTTCCTCTATTAAAATTAGGTGAAGCAAGAATTGGTGACGACAATATCATTCCTGCTGCAAGAGAAATGAAATGCTCGAGACACACCTTGCCCGGTCTGAGCCTCCGGCACACGCTCTCGGATTATGCGGCATGCATCGTAAACCACCGTGGAAGGTTCGAATTGCATCGTCTTGACAACATTGCACTGGCGGACACAGATCTTCAGTGACAGGGCCACCATGGTGCCAAGGAAATAAAAACCAGCCCCTCACCACACCTGGGTAAGCAAACACAGAGAGTTTCTTCATTATATAAATACAAATTCTTTAAAAAAAACTCATCGCTGACAACAACAATGTACATTTATATGCTGCCTTTAATGCAATTAAAGATCCCAAGGCACTTCACAGGAGCATTATGAAACAATATACAACACTGAGCTACATAAGGAGATATTAGATCAGATGACAAAAGCTTGGTCAAAGAGTAGATTTTAAGGAGTATCTTAAAAGAAGAAAGCAAGGTGGAGAGGTTTAGGGAGCAAATTCCGAGCTTAGGGCCTAAACGACTGAAGGCAAGGCCGCAAACGGTGAAGCGATTAAAATTGGGGATGCTCAAGAGGCCAGAATTAGACGAGTGCGAATATCTCCGAGGGTTGTGGGGCTGAAAGAGATCACAGAAGTAGGGAGGGGCGAGGCTACGGAGAGATCTGAAAGCAAGAATGGGAATTTTAAAATCCAAGCGCTGCTTGACCAGGAGCCAATGTAGGTCAGCGAGCATAGGGGTGATAGGGGAACGGGACTTGGAGCGTGTTAAGACATGGGCAGCAGAGTTTTGGATGACCTCAAGTTTATGGAGATAGAATGTGGGCGATTAGCCAGGAGTGTGGTGGAATAGTCAAGTCTAGAGATAACAAAGACATGAATGAGGGTTTCAGCAGCACATGGGCTGAGACAGGGGCGAAGTTGGGCGATACTACAGGACATGGAAATAGGCTGTCTTAGTTTAGTTTAGTTTATAGATACAGCACTGAAACAGGCCCTTCGGCCCACCGAGTCTGTGCCGACCATCAACCACCCATATATACTAATCCTACACTAATCCCATATTCCTACCACATCCCCACCTGTCCCTGTTTCCCTACCACCTACCTATACGCGGGGCAATTTATAATGGCCAATTTACATACCAACCTGCAAGTCTTTTGGCTTGTGGGAGGAAACCAGAGCACCCGGAGAAAACCCACGCAGACACAGGGAGAACTTGCAAACTCCACACAGGCAATACCCAGAATTGAACCCGGATCGCTGGAGCTGTGAGGCTGCAGTGCTAACCACTGCGCCACATGAATGAAGTCACAAGGTCATCTCAGGGTCAAATTCACACCAAGGTGGCAAACAGTCTGGTTTAATCTCAGACCGTTACCAGGGAGGGGGAATGGAATCAGTAGCTAGGGAATGGAGTTTGGAGCGGGGACTGAAAACAATGGCTTCGGTCTTCCCAATATACTTGAGAACATTTCTGCTCATCCAGTGCTGGATGTCGGATAAGCAGTCTGATAATTTAGCAACAGTGGAGTCGTCGAGAGAAGTGGGGGTGAGGTAGAGCTGAATATAGTCAGCATATGTGTGAAAATCAACACCGTGCTTTCGGATGAACAGAGGACCAAAGGCTAGATAGGTGAGATTTTGAAATTGTAGTTGTAAGTGAATAGGGGGGTAGTTCTTTCCGAGGATGGATACAGAATGAGGTAGAGTTGGTGAGTGGGAGAGGGATGTGGGTGGAGAGTGATACAAGGACGTGATCAGAGGTGGCCCTATCTGATGGGACTGGCAAGACCACTCGAGATGGCAAGGTCAAAGGAGTGGCTGTGAATGTGGATTGGGGAGTTCACATGCAGGAAGAGATTTCGGGCAAGGCCAGTATTTGTTGCCCATCCTTAATTGCCCTTGAGAAGGTTGTGGTGAGTGTAGTGTTTGATTGATCGGAGTTTGATTGTATTCATCTGTCCACTTATCTGTGTTCAGTGTTTGATTGTGGAGCTTAACAGTTAAAACTGAAACTAGAAGGTACTACAGCAAAAGAAAACACACTGCTCTGAGGAGACATTGTACTGAGATCGTATAAGAACTAATATATTTTAAAGTGCTGTAAATAAACCAGTTGGTGATTTAATACAAGTGTGCTATCTGCATTGCTCTGAGATAATCAGATATACATACTTTATCCAGCAACCCGGCATAAACTTAACATTGAGCCACCTTCTTGAACTGCTGCAATCCATGTGGTGTAGGTACACAGACAATGCTGTTAGGGAGGGAGTTCCAGGATTTTGACCCAGCGGCGATGAAGAAATGGACAATATATTTCCACATCAGGATAGTGTGCGACTTGGAGGGGAACCTGAGAGCTGCTGGCAGTCCCAACTTTACCATCCCACTTGCCATGAACAGCCTCCCAGCCCCCACCTTGCCCCGTAACACTAGCCAGTAGATTTATAAGGGCTGGGTGTTTGAGCCCATGGGACTCCCCCACCAAAATTCCTGTGGCAGTTGAGCTGATTTCTGTGTCCCGGGGCTGGGGGACAGGAAGGGATTTCTAACAAGGAATTTGCTTGGCGATCAGGAGGCCATGCAGGGGGTGTGAGAGCCAGGAGGCAGAGCTGAGCAAGACCGTGGAGGGAATAGTAAAACAAGGATTCAGTGCTCTGAGGGCCAGAGGAATCGGGGTGATGAATAAATGAGACTGTAGGACTGGGCACTAAATTCCCACTTGAATATCAGTCAGCAGGCTGGTCAATTACTGACACGATGCCCTTAATAAAACAAAAAACTACTGTCAGATGAAATGAACAATGATGATATTGATGCATCCGAAAGAGACAATCAGACTCTGTGCACAGCCAGGAGTCTCACCGCTTGTTCCCTATCTACCAACTCCATCCCTCTCCCTGGCAACAGTGTAAGATTAAGCTGGTCTGTTCACAACCTTGGTGTCACATTTGACCCAGAGATAAACTTTCAACCTCATATTTGTGCCGTCACTAAGACCGCCTATTTCTACATCCGTAACATTGCCCAACTTCACCCCTGTCTCAGCTCATCTGCTGCTGAACCCCTTATTCATACCTTCATTATTGCTAGACTTGACTATTCCAATATACTCCTGGCTGATCTCCCACATTCTACTGTCTATAAACTTGATGTCTACTGCCTGTGTCTTAACTCACACCAAGTCCCATTCCCCTATCACCCCTGTGCTCACCTACCTACACTGGCTCCCGGTCAAGCAACATCTTAATTTTAAAATTCTCATCCTTGTTTTCAAATCCCTCCATCGTCTCACCCCTCCCTATCTCTCTAATCTCCTCCAGCCCCACCACCCTCGGCGATATCTGCCCTCCTCTAATTCTGGCCTCTTGTACACCCCTGATTTTAATCACTCCGCCATTGGCGGCCATGCCTTTTGTTGCCTCGGCCCCAAGCTCTGGAATTCCCACCCTACCCCTCTCCACCTCACTTGCCTCCTTTAAGACACTCCTGAAAACCTGCCTCTTTGACCAAGCTTTTGGTCATCTGACCTAATGTCTCCTATTGTGGCTCGGTGTCATATTTTGTTTTATAATGCTCCTGTGAAGCACCTTGGAAGGTTTTATTACATTAAAGGTGCTGGATAAATACAAGTTGTTGTTGTATCGATGCAAGCAGCCGTAATCTAAATCAAATCAGAAAGTAATAAGTATCAAAAAGGAAAACGCTCAATGAGGGTGTATCAGAAAGCACCGAGTGTGGAGTGAAGGCTGTGAGCAGTGATGGATTCTGAAACAGCAGTCTGCATGACGAGAGTTCATTTAAAGACAGGAGCTGGAGTAAATCCCAACATCACATTCATTCACACACTGACATGTTCAATCAGGTGTTAAATATCAGGACTGCCTCATGATTGGTTGGATTATGTTTGTGTGTGTGTATGGGGTGGGGGGGGGGGGTGAAGGTGGCTGAGATTGGCAATTTTAAAACAGGGCGGAAAGGATTTTCATTCTTGGTTATAGGACAGTAAAACAGGTTGATCATTTAACTAGAATTAGATCCACTTTACACAAAACCCTCCAGAATCAATTTCAAATCAATGCACATTGACCTGTCCCAATGTGTGGCTCTCTAACCCGAGGCAGAAGGATGTGGGCTCGAGTCCCATTCCAGGCACTTGAGCACAGAACCCAGGCTGACACTGCAGTGCAGTACCGAGGGAGTACGGCACCGTTGGAGGTGCTGTCTTCCGGATCAAATATTAAACCGAGGTTCTGTCCTGCCCTCTCAGGCGGACATAAAAGATTCCACAGCACTATTTCAAAGAAGAGCAGGGGAGTTCTCCCCGGTATCCTGGCCAATATTTAATTACTCAACCAATGCCTAAAACAGATTATCTGGTCATTAACTCATTGCTGTTTGTGGGATCTTGCAGTGCACAAATTGACTGCCCGGTTTCCGATATTACAACAGTGGCGACACTTCAAAAGTACTCAATTGGCTGTCAAGTGCTTCGGGATTCCATGAGGTTGGGGTAAGGCGCTATATAAATGCAAGTCTTTCTTTTTCTACATTGCAGAAGCTCTATATAGTATTGCATTGTACTGGTTCAATTGATCAGCTATGTTCAGGCAAAAGTGAAAATAGGACAATTCAAACATTAACATTTTCAGTATACATTAAGATAGTGCTTACTGAGTATTGGAGGAGAGGAATACTGTAGTTAATTACTTGCTCCATGCCACGCTGGGATTCTGAAGAATGCTCAAAGTGATTAAGCTTCAGGAAATAACTAAATGATGTCTATATGACCAATATCCTTCCCACGAGAGTGCCTGCCAACTGTACACAGCAGCACAGTCCTGGTTACCAACAATTGGAGTGCACTTGGAAGGACTAGTGTGGAGTCTACAGATCTCAGAGGGCATGAGACTGGAGGCTGGGGATGGCTTGGTTTTTCTGTCTAGCATGGGGCCCACAGGATGCAGTGGGAGTGGGAGTCAGAGCAGGGGAGGGGAGGGGTGCTCTGCTGGTCTGCCTTTTGTCAATAAACACCTGCACAACATCGGTTGCGTATGGATGGATCAAACTGCAATCAAAACAACTGCAATATGAAGCATACAACAAGGGCACAAGAAATTAGCGTAAAAGATAAAACTCTTTTTCTTCTTGTTTAAACAATGAGCCAAAATTCCAAAGCTGTTGGGTCAGGAGGAACTCGGTGTGCAGGGATGGGACTTCTTTTGCTGCTAGTTTGCACAGAACAATGACTGGAAACCAACATCCAGCGCAAAAAGTCATGATGCCAAATATGCTTTGTTTAGTCTCAAGACAGATCCTACATGGGACAATGCCCAGATGTTGCAGTGCGGGCACCAGGATCTGTACAGTTTTCCCCAAGGGCTCTGAAGATGCTCAGGATCCACTAATCACCCAGAGATGGTAACACAGGGAGCCCATCCTCTTCAGTAAAACCACCAGGGTGTAAAACCTGGGTCCGATATCTCACCGGACAACAGCACCCGACATGAATTCACCTGATTGAACTGAGGTTCCTATGGGAATCCCCCAATCCGATGTGTCGTGTCCTTCAAACCAATGGTGGCCAGTCACCTAAACAAACTGCTCTGGTGGCCTGCAGTTCTAGTCACCATTTTGGGCATCGCCCTCCAGATGAAGACACTGAAGGTCTGGAAATCACAATGGGCCAGAGACCCCCTCGGCGTGCTTCGGAGACTACAAACAGGAGGAAAAGCAACCTCGACTCTTCCTGGTCTCGAGGTGTCTCATTCATTACTCCATCCGAAAGCAGCTTGCACAAGTTCTGGTGTGGAACACCTTGGGCTCAGAATTCCAGGGGGGCTGGTGAAGGCACAGATTAGGCAGATCACCCCCTGGGGAGGGTACAGAATGCGCTTATCACCCATTGTGGTGGGGGCACAGAGTGGGCAATTTAGAAGCGGCCCAAGTTTGGTTGGTGGGACTGGATGAGTCTTCCACCCACCCTCCAAACTCTAGGACTGCTGTGGGAGTTCCAGACTATTCAGGGAATTTCACTCCAAGTCCAAGGGAACCCATTTTCAAGGGATATGACGAGCGGGCAGGAAAGTGGAGTTGAATCCCAAGATCAGCCATGATCGTATTGAACGGCGGAGCAGGCTCGATGGACCATACGGTCTACTCCTGCTCCGATTTCTTGTGAGTCTAGTAAAGCCTAACAGACAGGGCATCGGTCCGACAGGCGACATTGTACACCTCTGAAAACATGGTGGATAATGACCTCCATTGACTCTTCAGCCCTTCTGGAACCTCTGATTCTCCCTGAAATTAGATGGGGGCCACAGTGAGTTGCACCATAGCAACAGAACAGTCTCCTCTGACGTGTCCCTGCTTCCCCCCATTCTTTAAATGACTCTATCCTGTGACTGGAAAGCCCATGGGTGGCCAGTATTTATGTCCGACAATGGATCGACTTCTATTTCCTTGAACTCTGGAGGGATTCTCCAACAAATTGAAAACGAGAGCCTCCTTCACACTTTCAGACAGACAGCTTCGACATTTAACCTGCTGTGGAATGATGCTGCTCTCCCTCGCAATCTGGATTCCAGGGAGAATTCAGAAGTAAAGGAGAGCAGCAGCAGTGACTACCCTGCGGAGGTCTTGTGCAAAAGCTCAGTTTGGGCCTCCAAGATTTTACTAGAATGTGATACAAAATTCTACCTCCTTCATATTGCGTCAACCCTATACATGTCCGATTGTGGGCAGGTGTGTTTGTAATCGGTAATATAAAAACAATTAACTTGACGATCAAGGATTGGTTATTACCGATTGGGTCTTTTCACTGGTTCGGATTGTGACCCCTACCTGCCTTAGACTCACGTACAATTGCTCAGTCCCAATAACAGCTCAGAACACGTGCACTAGTTTTGCAAAGTAAACCATACCTAAAAGACAGTGGATCTAAAACTGACTGCACTCCAGAGCAAAGTGCAAAAAACTGACAACCAGTGAATAATTTCATAAGAATTGTAACTGAGTGGTAAAGGCAGAAGTGATGCACTTTATCTTCCTGCATCTCCATGGGAAGGGACATTTTATTAGCATTATATCCTGTACAGCCATGCCAGTTCCATTTCTCCTGCAATGTGCTCAAGGCTATTAATGAGCTTTGTCAGGCAGGACTTTACTATTCGAACTCCATCCTGGTTGTTTCTTATTAAGTTACTGTGGTGCAGATATTTCGCAAGCTTAAGATTTAATATAGTTGACAGAATTTTGCCTGCGTCTAATCTTGGCATTTATCAGAAACTGAACTGGAGTAGCCATATAAATATCATGGCTACAAGAGCAGGTCAGAGACGAGGAATCCCGCAGCGAGTAACTCACCTCCCGACTCCCCAAAGCCTGTTCACCATCTACAAGGCACAAGTCAGGAGTGTGATGGAATACTCTCCACTTGCCTGGATGGGTGCAGCTCCAACAACACTCAAGAAGCTCGACACCATCCAGGACAAAGCAGCCCGCTTGATTGGCACCCCATCTACAAACATTCACTCCCTCCACCACCGACGCACAGTGGCAGCAGTGTGTACCATCTACAAGATGCACTGCAGCAACACATCAAGGCTCCTTAAACAGCACCTTCCAAACCTGCGACCTCTACCAACTAGAAGGACAAGGGCAGGAGATGCATGGTATGACCACCACCTGCAAGTTCCCCTCCAAGCCACAAACCATCCTGACTTGGAACTATAGGTATATCAGGAATAAAAGAATGACTAGAGATAGGTTAGGGCCAATCAAGGATAGTAGTGGGAAGTTGTGTGTGGAATCGGAGGAGATAGGGGAAGCGTTAAATGAATATTTTTCGTCAGTATTTACAGTAGAGAAAGAAAATGTTGTCGAGGAGAATACTGAGATACAGACTACTAGGCTAGATGGGATTGAGGTTCACAAGGAGGAGGTGTTAGCAATTTTGGAAAGTGTGAAAATAGATAAGTCCCCTGGGCCAGATGGGATTTATTCTAGGATTCTCTGGGAAGCCAGGGAGGAGATTGCAGAGCCTTTGTCCTTGATTTTTATGTCGTCATTGTCGACAGCAATAGTGCCGGAAGACTGGAGGATAGCAAACGTTGTCCCCTTGTTCAAGAAGGGGAGTAGAGACAGCCCTGGTAATTATAGACCTGTGAGCCTTACTTCGGTTGTGGGTACAATGTTGGAAAAGGTTATAAGAGATAGGATTTATAATCATCTTGAAAAGAATAAGTTCATTAGAGATAGTCAGCACGGTTTTGTGAAGGGTAGGTCGTGCCTCACAAACCTTATACAGTTTTTTGAGAAGGTGACCAAACAGGTGGATGAGGGTAAAGCCGTGGATGTGGTCTATATGGATTTCAGTAAGGCGTTTGATAAAGTTCCCCACGTAAGGCTATTGCAGAAAATACAGAAGTATGGGATTGAAGGTGAATTAGTGCTTTGGATCAGAAATTGGCTAGCTGAAAGAAGACAGAGGGTGGTGGTTGATGGTAAATGTTCATCCTGGAGTATAGTTTCTAGTGGTGTACCGCAAGGATCTGTTTTGGGGCCACTGCTGTTTGTCATTTTTATAAATGACCTGGATGAGGGTGTAGAAGGGTGGGTTAGTAAATTTGCGGATGACACGAAGGTCGGTGGAGTTGTGGATAGTGCCGAAGGATGTTGTAGGTTACAGAGGGACATAGATAGGCTGCAGAGCTGGGCTGAGAGATGGCAAATGGAGTTTAATGCGGAAAAGTGTGAGGTGATTCACTTCGGAAGGAGTAACAGGATTGCAGAATACTGGGCTAATGGGAAGATTCTTGGTAGTGTAGATGAGCAGAGAGATCTTAGTGTCCAGGTACATAAATCCCTGAAAGTTGCCACCAAGGTTAATAGGGCTGTTAAGAAGGCATATGGTGTGTTAGCTTTTATTAGTAGGGGGATCGAGTTTAGGAGCCACAAGGTCATGCTGCAGCTGTACAGAACTCTGGTGAGACCGCACCTGGAGTATTGCGTGCAGTTCTGGTCACCGCATTATAGGAAGGATGTGGAAGCTTTGGAAAAGGTGCAGAGGAGATTTACTAGGATGTTGCCTGGTATGGAGGGAAGGTCTTACGAGGAAAGGCTGGGAGACTTGAGGTTGTTTTCGTTAGAGAGAAGGAGGAGAAGAGGTGACTTAATAGAGACATATAAGATAATCAGAGGGTTGGACAGGGTGGATAGTGAGAGTCTTTTTCCTCGGATGGTGATGGCAAACACGAGGGGACATAGCTTTAAGTTGAGGGGTGATAGATATAGGACAGATGTCAGAGGTAGTTTCTTTACACAGAGAGTAGTAGGGGCGTGGAACGCCCTGCCTGCAACAGTAGTAGACTCGCCAACTTTAAGGGCATTTAAGTGGTCATTGGATAGACATATGGATGAAAATGGAATAGTGTAGGTCAGATGGTTTCACAGGTCGGCGCAACATCGAGGGCTGAAGGGCCTGTACTGCGCTGTAATGTTCTATGTTCTATTTCACTGTTCCCTTCACTGTCACTGGGTAAAATTCCTGGAACTCCCTTCCTAACAGCACATGGACTGCCGTAGTTCAAGAAGGCAGCTCACCACCACCTTTTCCAAGGACAATTATAGATAGGCCGCAAATGCTGGCTTAGCCAGCGATGCCCACATCCCATGAGTGAATTTTTAAAAAAATCAGCGTTGCCATAATGAGAGTGAGACACTTTCAGTTGGCAGGGCTGAAGCTACATTCTGGACTGTTGCCATAACTTGATGAGTTCCAGCAGCTCAGTTGGAAAGACTATAGTCTCTCTAGTGTGTTGTAGCCAATAGGCTGTTCCTCAGTCAAAACCTCATCCTTGCCATTGTGCCTCTTAAATGCATTCCGGCACTGGTAGGAAGGCAGATTAATGCCTTGATTCAACCAACAAGCACCCAATTCAATCAGTGCCAGACCAGAGGCTAATCCTAGATGTTGAAGTTGCATCTCGATGACCCTCTGCTTGGGGACTTTTGTATGATGTTACTAATGACATCAAGGGATATGGGGAAAGCATGCAAAAGTGGCGAAGTAGATGATAAACATTATCTAATTGAATGGTGGAGCAGGCTCGACAGGCTGAATGGCCTACCCCTGCTCCTATGATGCCTTAAAGTCTCTCCCAATCATGTTGACCACATAAAGCATCTAAACCACTGCACCTGAGCGTTCCAAACCAGAAATCTGGCTTGCTCTGATCTGGAAATTGAAGTGAGTCACATTCCAAGGTTTCCTTGCAGAGGTACAATGGAGACAGCAGCAAATCACTCCAGAAATTGTAGCTCTCAAGGTATAGAATAGTCTACATGTTAACAGAAGTTGTGGCTGTTGGATACCCAGAGGGGTAAGTCAACAACCCAATTTGCAGGGGAATCAAAAACCCCAACAGGAGCAGAGATCGGATTCTGAGAGCCGTGTTCCGGATGGACTAGACGCTGCTAACCCATTGCTTTCCCTGGCGAGAATAATTCCCAACTTGGAAAAGAGAATGAAATGTTTCCACGTGCCCCCGCCCCTCACTTTCAAACACAGCCAACCATAAAGTGCTTGCAAAAAGCTCTAACTTCATTATTTGCACAATTGTTAATAACTGACCCAACTGGTCTTCCTGTCTTCAACGTTGTGGCCCCACACATTTAGATGTGCAAAGTAAACCACACTAAAACAAATACCCACTGGATTTAAAACTTGCATTTTCAGGCAGATTGTGAAAAACTTACAAAAGAATGGTCAACCTGTGAATAATTTCATAGGCACTGTTGGATACGAAAAGGTCAAGGTTCATCTTGTTCACCTTCTACCAGCCTGGTAGTCAGATGATACAAAGAAAATAGAGTTGTTGACCAATTCTAGCATCAATCTCTACTAATGGGGGGGGGGGGGGGGGGGGGAAAAGAGGTGGGAGAATTTATTGAATTTATTTTCTCCCCTGCAGTTTGGGGGCGGGGACAGCATATTATCGGGTGGGCTGGTTGTGGAGAGGGAGAGCCCCACCACCTTCCCGCCTCCACCCAAATGAAGTCTGGAGCAGGAAGGCCTCTGAACGGCCTTCCCGTCCTGCCACCAATTGACGCCCAATTAAGAGCCTCATCCCACCGCCGCTGCAGAGGCTGGCAGGCCTGTCACCACACGGGAAGCACAGCAAGAAAAACTGTGCAGGTTGCTTAATGGCTCTGGGGGGAGGGGGGAGGGGTGTGGGGGGTTGCTGTTGGTGGTTCCCTTGTTAAAAGGGACTCTGCCTGAAAGAGGGACCCGGCATCAGGACATGGGGAGGGGCCTGACAGCCACCCTCCTGCGCCTGCTGCTGACTCCCATACATCCGCCCCGACCACCCCGCGAACCGCTCCCATCCTGACCTACCTTTGGCCTGGGAGCTGCACCTCGGCCTCCTCAGTGAAAGAGGTGCCGGCCTCAGATTGGTTGGCAGCTGTCAGCGGGCGGGACTTCCGCCACCAAGGGTCTTGATCCTGGGGAAGGCCCACCGCTGTCCACTTAAGTGCCTAATTGGCACTTAACCCAGCAGACCTTCCCCAGAGGAGGCAACGCGGGGCTCTCGCCGGTGCTTTTTCCGATGGTTGAGACCCCCGTCGCCTGGATAAAATCCAGGCCGAGGTGTGGAAATCCTCTGCCTGCAGGACCTCATCCCTTTTTCTGTCTTTGTCATTGGTGCCGATAAGTAGCACGACCTCTCGTTCTTCACCCTCCCCCTCAGAATGTCCTGTCGCTGCTTAATGAGATCCTCGATTCTAGCACTCAGGAATCTAAAGCCCTCCCTCCTCCACCATCTCTCCAGCCACGTATTCCTCAGCTCTATCTTTCTGCTTCTGTACTCACTAGAACATGGCACCAGGAGTAATCCAGAGACTTTGAGATCCTGCTTTTCGATCCTAGCTCCCTAAAGTCTGCCTGCAGGACCTCATCCCTTTTTCTGTCTTTGTTATTGGTGCCGATATGTAGCACGACCTCGAGCTGTTCATCCTCCCCCTCAGAATGTCCTGTAGCTGCTCAATGAGATCCTCGATTCTAGCACCAGGGCGGCAACATACCATCTTGGTCACGTCGGCAGCCACAGAAGTCTCTGTCTGTTCTCTTAACTATTGAATTCCTGATCTCCCTTCTGCTCCCCCATGTACAGCTGAGCCACCCATGGTGCCGTGGACTCTGCCTGCACCCCCCAGGGGAACCATCACTCTCATCAGTAATCAGAACTCAACACCGGTTGGAGAGTGAGATGCACTCAGGGGATCCCTCCCTACCTCCTTGGTCCTCCTGGCAGTCACCCATTCCCTCTCTGCCGTCACATTTTTAACCTGCAGGGTGACCACATTCGGAAAAGTGCTATCAACAAAGCTCTCAGCCTCACGGATTCCCCGTAGTGATTCCAGCTGTCGCTCAAGCTCCGAAACCCAGAGCTGGAGACAGCTACTGCACATGTGGTTGTCCAGGCCACGAGAAGCATCCAGGATTTCCCACCTGGCACAGATGCGCATTCCACGGGGCTGAGATGCCCTACCATGCCTTTACTTTCCAGACTATTAACTAGAAACACTTAACAGCTACTCTCCAATCAGCTCCTTCCCTGGTTGGGACATCACTATAGCTATTGCGCAGATGTTGCTTTTGTTGCTGGAGATTTCACTGACGGCTCTCTTCCCGATTTTTATTCCTTGGTCGCTGCACTCAGCCTCCACCCAGGTTTGCCGCCACCACTGGTGAGTGTCTCAAATTCCCCAAGTTAAGTACTCTGTCGAAGCAATACTCCATCAAGCTGAACTCTGTACTATTTGCTACATCCTGGTGTTGGAGGTTTGATCGTCCCTGTTGCTTATGATTAAATCCAAGATATTTTCCCCACTTACAAAAGCAAAATGATGTGGATGCTGGAAATCTGAAATCAAAACTGAAAATGCTGGAAATACTCAGCAAGTCAGGCAGTATCCATGGTGCAATGGCTTTCCAATGAAAGGTCATCGAGCTGAAACATTAACTCTATTTCTTTCTGCACAGATACTGCCAGACCTGCTCAGCATTTCCAGCTTTTATTTTCTCCTCTTGTTGGATCTTGCACACAGAGAGTCATGAAGCAGTCTTCTATTAACTCCAGAAGGCCCTTCCCTGTCTTACTAGTAGCACAGTGGTTAGCACCACAGCCTCACAGCCCCAGCGACCCGGGTTTGATTCTGGGTACAGCCTGTGCGGAGTTTGCAAGTTCTCCCTGTGACCGCGTGGGTTTTCGCCGGGTGCTCCAGTTTCCTCCCACAGCCAAAGACTTGCAGGGTGATAGGTAAATTGGCCATTATAAATTGCCCCTAGTATAGGGGAATTGAGGGAAGGTGGGGATGTGAGAGGGTAATGGGATTAATGTAGGATTAGCATAAATGGGTGGTTGATGGTTGGCACAGACTCGGTAGGCCGAAGGGCCTGTTTCAGTGCTGTATCTCTAAATAAATAAATAGAGGCCCCGATATTTATGGGGACAGGAGGCGGCTGAAAACTGAAAGGAATCTGGAAAAGCTGGGGACACGGAGGTCCTGCCGAACTTGACAGAACCTCATGAACATTTTTAGTTCTGTTTTCCACTCGGCAGCCAGTCAAATTGACAGGGAGGGAAAACCAGTGACGGGAGGCCACGGCCCAGGACCCTCGATGATGGGCCCCGGCACCAAGGCTGCAACTGGGGAGGAGGCAGGAGATAGGTCATAATCAGGACTGGAGGGGGTGACAGGGGTGGGGGGGAAGAGCACGGGGAGGTGGGAAGTCGAAGGCTTTGTTGAGGGGACGGATGCCGGGGTGGGGAGACAATCTCACTCCTCCTGGCTGACGAAGAATGCTGAAAGAGCCACTCACCTCAGACAGCCAGCAGTTCCCACCTCCCTTTCACTGCCGAGAATCCAGAGAAACCTGCACAGCAGCAGTAAATTTTAAATCAGGCTCCATATTGCACTGTGAGAGTCAGGTTTAAATGTGTGAATACAAGGCCAGGAGAAATAGGAGTGGACTAGGCCATAAGGCCCAGTGAGCCTGCTCCACCATTCCAAAAGATCATGGCTGAATTCCACTGAATTCAACACTTTCCCTCCTGATTCCCATCTCCCTCGATTCCCTTAGTGTCCAAAAATCCATCAATATCTGCCTTGAATATATTCATCAACTGAGCGTCCACAACCCTCTGAGGTAGAGAATTCCAAAGATTCACAACCCTCTGAGTGAAGAAATTTCACCTCATCTCTGTCCTAAATGGCTGCCCTCTTAACCTGAGACTGTGCCCCCGCATTACAAACTCCAGCAAGAGGAAACAACCTCTCAGTGACTCCCCTCTCAAGAATTTTATATGTTTCAATGAGCTCATCTCTCATTTTTCTAAACTCCAGGGACATTAGGTCTAATCTACTCAATGTCTCCTCATCGGACAATCTCCCCATCCCAGGAACCAGTCCAGTTACACTTCCTCTAGTATATTGTCCTTAAAAATATGGTGACAAAAATTGAACATGGTTTTCCAGGCATGATCTCACCAAAGCCTGTACAGTTATAGCAAGACTTGCTTATTCTTGTACTCCAACCCTGCATGCTAACTTTGTGATTCTTGTACAAGGACAACCAAACCCCTTTGAATATTAATATTTATATTAGTCTCTGATTTTTTAAAAAACATTTTCTTTTCCTTCTACCCATCAAAATGGATAATTTCACATTTCCCCTCCATCTGTCACCTTGTTGCCCACTGAAATCTGTTTACATCTCTTTGCGTCCTCCTCACAGCTTACATTCCCACCTAGTTTTGAATTATCGATAAACTTCGATACATTACACTCAGTCCCCTCACCGAAGTCATGAAGAGAGATTGTAAAGAACTGAGGCCCCAGCACAGATCCTTGTGGCATTCAAATAGTTACAGCCTGCCAACTTGACAATGTTACTCGCTGCTTCCTGTTTACCAATCCTCTATCCATGCTAATATATTACCCCAATCTCACAAGCCCTAATTTTGTTTAACCACTAGTTTGCCTCTCTACAACAGGACACCGTGATGTCTACTGCTGTGAAAAAGGGGGCGTGCACAAAGTGCTGGGGTCACGTTCCCCATATTTAACTCTCGAACAATACTCCCCATACCTTTGCCTGTATATCGCGGTGGGGTTAATAGAGGCCCTTATTGTCTCAGTTAATGTCTGAGAAGTTGAAATCTCCAGCTGCTATTGTTGCCCGCTGACCAATCCCCTTCCTCATCTCATTCCCCAGTTCCAGATCAAGGGCCTGGAATTTGTGGTCTCAATAGCAGCCAATGCTGAGACATTCACAGCTATTGAGAGTTGGAATGGCACTGCACCTTCTGGTGTTTGCAGTCGTGCTGTAAACCGGAAGCTGGGTGCTGCATCTTAGTGGGCTTCGGAGGAGCCACCAATGATAGTCCAGCATGGCTGTTTTGTCAAGCAGCAGGGACCTGTGTTTCTACAACTTGAGCTGATTTCCTACAACTAGCACTGGATCTAACACTGATTTATTTAGCACTGGTCGCAGCAGGCACCGAGCCTGCTGGGGCGCACTTTCACAAGTTTAGCTGCCTGTTTAACAATCTCGTTTCGGGGGAATTAATGTACAAATTGATAGTCAGCTAACATGAAGGCTGAAGAAAAAAAAAAAATCAAGGTTTGTATTTTTAGTAATCACAAAAACTAAATAATTACAATATTTTAGAACACATCATTGTTCGACGTTTTAATTTTTTGAGATTCATTTCTAAAATAATCTTTGCAATATGGTTTTATTTATTTAAGAAAGAGGTAATAATAAATTAAAACCTCCTTGCTTGCTGTGGGGCCCCTCTAACCTGGAATTATGTGAGTGTATTCTGTAGAAAAGTCTTACGATACAAATTGTTTCAATTGAAAGTTTAACAAAAGAGATGGGGTCACACTTCAGTGTGTTTGGAGAAAGTTGAGCTGAAGTCGTGCACAAATCGAAGGTTGCTGATGTAAATACAATTTGATTTTAAATCCCAGTTTTTATTCGAGAGGGAATGGTTAAATGGGAGTTGATGAAGAATTGTACTGGACTCTCCCCATCCTCCACCTCCTCATAGTTTCAGTGCCGTGTTGACACAGAACAATCAGCTTTTCAAAGCGATCACGGTAAGAACACTAACTCAGACAGTCTTTTATCCCGAACATAAAATTATATAAAATAATCATTAAAAAATGTGTTAGATTTTTTGATCAGCTTTTGCATTATAAAGCTATTTCTGGAATTGTTCATCAACCCCTCCTACATATGAAGTCGGAGTTAATTTGGCACAGTCTTCTGTCACACTCAGAGGATGAAATATGAAATGAACTGGAGGAATAATGAAATAAAAGTCAGCTGTTGAACTAAGCTACAAGAAAATAGCATGAGTAGCACATTTAAGGAGGTGGCCATACCACAGATTAGGAGCATGCGGGCAGATAGGGAATGGATGACCACCAGGCAGTCGAAGAGAACCAGGCAGGTAGAGGAGGAGTCCCCTGATATGATCTCACTCGCTCATCGGTTTTCCATTTTGGATACTGGTGAGGGTGATGGTTCCTCAGAGGAGTGCAGTCAGAGCCACGTTTGTGGCACCACAGGTGGCTCAGCTGCACAGGAGGGGAGGAAGAATTGTGGAAGAGCAGTAGTGATAGGGGATTCATTAGTTAGAGGAACATTTCTGCGGCACTAAACATGACTCCAGGATGGTGTGTTGCCTCCCTGGTGCCAGGGTCAAGGATGTCACGGAGAGGCTGCAGGACATTCTTCTGGGGGAGGGTGAACAGCCAGAGGTCATGGTCCACATTGGTACCAACGACATAGGTAAGAAGGGGGACGAGGTCCTGAAAGCAGATTTTAGGGAGCGAGGAAGGAGATTAAAAAGCAGGACCTCAAAAGCAGTAATCTCAGGATTACTCCCAGTCCCACGTGCAAGCAAGCATAGGAATAAGAGAATTGAGCAATTGAACACATGGCTGGAGAACTGGTGTAGGAGGGAGGGCATCAGATTTCTAAGACATTGGGACCAGTTCTGGGGCAGGTGGGACCTGTACAAGATGGACAGGTTGCATCTCATCAGGACTGGGACGAATATCCTCTCAGGGAGATTTGCTAGTGCTTTTGGGGAGGGTTTAAACTACATTGTCACGGGGATGGGAACCTGAGAGGGAGCGCAAATTGGAGGGAAGCAAAACTGGTAACCTGTCTGGAGCGTGGGAACTAGGATCAAGTATCCGAGAGAAATACCAAGGTGCACAGAATACTGGGGGAGATAGATGGCACAAAAGTAGGGAATAGTACGTTATTAAGTGGGTCAGAGTAAGGGAGAAAGTAATGAAGTCTGAATCAAGGTTAATGTGCATGTATGTGAATGCACGGAGTGTGGTTAATAAGACTGGTGAGGAACAGGTGCAGATTGCCACGTGGAAGTATGATGTTGTGGCTATAACAGAGACCTGGCTTAAAGAAGGGCAGGACTAGGTGTTAAATATTTCTGGATACAAGGTGTTTAGGAAAGATAGAAAAAGGGAAAAAAGGGGGAGGGGTGACAGTATTGATTAAGGAAAGCATTGCAGTGCTGGAGACAAAAGGATAATCCAGAGGGGTCAAAGACAGAATCAATTTGGCTAGAGCTAAGGAACAAAAAAGGTGCAGTTACATTGCTCGATGTTGTCTATAGGTCATTAGCTAGTGGGAAGGACATGGAGGAACAAATTTGCAAGGAAATTACAGAGAGGTGCAAAAATTATAGGGTAGTTTTAATGGGGGACTTCAATTATCTAAACATAGACTGGGATAACAGTAGTGTGAAGGGCAAGAGTTCCTAGAGTGTGTTCAGGAAAATTTTCTACAACAGAATGTTGCTAGTCCAATGAGAAAGGAGGCACTGCTGGACTTGGTTCTTGGGAATGAAGTGGGCCAAGTGGATCAAGTATCAGTAGGAGAGCATTTAGGGGATAGTGATCATTGTATCATAAGGTTTAGGCTGACTATGGAAAAGGACAAAGCAATCCAGGGTAAGAATAATTAACTGGGAGAAGGCCAACTTCAATGGGGCAAGAATGGAGCTGGGGCGAATAAATTAGAGTCAAAAGCTGGCAGGAAAACCAGTAGATGAACAATGAGCTACCTTCAAAGAAGAGATGGCTCAGGCACAGTCAAGGTATGTTTCCTTGAAGGGAAAAAATAGAGCAAACAAATCCAAAGCTCCCTGGATGATAAAAGAGGTAGAGATTATGATAAAGAAGAAAAACTGTGCTTATGACAGATGCCAGGTAGAAAATACTATTGAGAATCAGGCTAAATATAGAAGATCCACAGGGAAAGTGAAAAAGCAAATAAGAGAAGCAAAGAGAGAGCATGAGAAGAGACTGACAGCGAGCATAAAAGGAAATCCCAAAGTTTCTATAGGATATAAATAGTAAAAGGGTGGTAAAAGGAGGAGTGGGGCCGATTAGAGACCAGAAAGGGGATTTACACATGGAAGCAGAGGGCATAGCTGAGGTATTAAATGAATACTTGGCATCTGTCTTTACCAAGGAAGAAGATGTAACCCAGGCAATGTTGAAAGAGGAGGCAAGTCAGGCACTAGAGGAGTTTAAAATTGATAAAGAGGAAGTATTAGATAGGCTTGTCTGAACTTAAAATGGATAAAGCACCAAGGCCGGATGAGATGCATCCAAGGATACTGAGGGAAGTGAGGGTGGAAGGCGTAGAGGCACTGGCCATAATTTTCAATCTTCCTTAGACTAGGGGTGGTGCCAGAGGACTGGAGCATTGCAAATGTTACACCCTTGTTCAAAAAATGGTGTAAAGATAAGCCCATCAACTACAGGCCAGTCAGTTTAACTTCGGTGGTGGGGAAACTTCTAGAAAAGATTATTCGGGACAAAATCAACAGTCACATGGACAAATTAAGGAAAGCCAGCATGGATTTCATAAGGGAAAATCATGTTTAACTAACTTGCTGGAATTGTTTGAGGTGGTAACAGACAGGGTTGATGAGGGCAATGCTGTTAATGTGGTGTACATGGACTTTCAAAAGGCATTTTGCTACAGCGCCACACAACAGACTTGTGAGCAAACTTGTAGCTCATGTAATAAAAGGGATGGTAGCAACATGGATACAAATTGGCTGAGTGACAGGAAACAAAGAGTAGTGTTTAATAGATGTTTTTCGGGCTGGAAGAATATTTGTAGTGGAGTTCCCCAGGGATGAGTGTTGGGACCCTTGCTTTTCCTGATGTGTATTTATGACCTAGACCTTGATGTACAGGACACAATTTCAAAGTTTGCAAATGATACGAAACTTGGAAGCATCCTGAACTGTGAGGAGGGTAGTGTAGAACTTCAAAAGGACATAGACATGTTGGTGGAATGGGCAGATAGGTGGCAGATGAAGTTCAATGCAGAGAAATGTGAGGTGATTCATTTTTGGTAGGAAGAATATGGAGAGACAAAATAGAATAAAGGGCACAATTCTAAAGGGGATGCAGGAGCAGAGGGACCTAGGTGTATATGTGCATAAGTCTTTAAAGGTTGAGAGAGCAGTTAATAAAGCATACAGTATCCTGGGCTTTATTAATAGGGATATAGAGTACAAAAGCAAGGAAGTTATGTTGAACTTGTATAAGACACGAGTTCGGCCTCAGCTGGAGTATTGCGTCCAATTCTGGGCACCGCACTTGAGGGCATTGGAGAGAGTACAGAAGAGATTCACAAGAATGGTTCCAGGGATGAGGAATTTCAGTTATGAAGATAGACTGGAGAAGTTAGGACTGTTTTCCTTGGAGAAGAGAAGGCTGAGAGGTGATTTGATAGAGGCATTCAAAATCATGAGGGGTCCGGACAGAGTAGATAGAGAGAAACTGTTCCCACTCATGAAAGGATCGAGAACAAGAGGGCACAGATTTAAAGTATTTGGTAAGAGAAGCAAAAGTGACATGAGGAAAAACTTTTTCACGCAGCGAATGGTTAAGGTCTGGACTGCGCTGCCTGACAAAGTGGTGGAGACAGGTTCATTTGAAGCATTCAAAAAGGGAATTAGACTGTTATATGAAAAGGAAGAATGTGCAGGGTTATGGGAAGAAGGCAGGAGAATGGGACCGAGGGAAATGCTCTTTCAGAGAGCCAGTGCGGACACGATGGGCCAGATGGCCTCTTTCTGTGCTGTAACAATTCTGTGATTCTGAAAATGGACACTTTGCTACCTGGCAACATGGAGGGATAGGTCAGGTGATCCCCTCCTGTACTGCCAATCAACATGATTGTCTGTTAAAGACGGGACCATTATTAACTTCTGGAATTGCCTTGAGGAGGCACACTGATGTATAAAATAGCCCATTCCATGCGAACGACTCCGATCATCAAAAATTGGGCTCGCAAAGGCTTATGCAGACAGACTGACTCCAAAGCCAAGGCCAAAATAATGAATGTGAAATAACACCTATTTATCAAAATGGACCACATTCAGGCACCATCAGGTAACAATGGTCCCCACATCCTGCGACACTATATGAACACCCCGGGGGAGAGCGTCTTGAGCCACCTGACAAAAAACAAAACTGGATCAGTTTTTTTTTTACCTTAAAAGAAGTAACTGCTGTGAGAGGGGGGGGACAGAAAGCCATGCCGGTCAGAAAAGCTGTGTGATTGATCCAGCTAAGCAATAAGCCGTGCCAACACCATCTTTAAATTAGTGAAGCAGAGAGATTGCAAGGTGACCTTGAAAACCCCCTATCTGAGAAATTGAACCAACACTTCCACCAACAACTTCAGACTGAGTTGTAACCAAAGTAGTCTGTGACACTTTTTCAAATTCCAATACAAGGCTCATTCAGGGCTGCAACACTGTTAAAAATTCTTCCCGTAAAACACAGAAGGTTTCAAAGTGAACACTCTTTACAACAATCGAACTCTAATTGCACGCTACTCTCTATCTTTTCTTTTGTGTGTGAACGTGTGTGAGTGGGTGAGGTTGTGACCATTTTTGTGTATTGTTTTAATACATAGTTCTGGTTCTTTTTAAGCCTGGGAAGAAACCTATCGTTAGTTTGATTATTTAACCCTTAAACACTCAGGGACTAAAACACTATTTTAAAAACACTATCTGCGGACAATTGAGAGGTGAAAAATGGAAGCCACCCACACCATAGCCCACTTGTCCATAACACTTCAAATACACAATTTAGAACTGACCAAAATGCAGGCTCTTTTGTACCCCCATGAAACGGTCATCCAGCACAGGTTAAAATGTGGATATAAGATTAATAAATAAGGTTTCACTTCTTTTAAAGCTGGTGCTGAATGGGACAGGTTGGCAATAATCCCAGAGGGGGAAAAAGGGAATGGTTTAAAACTGCTACCCCTCTCATCCGGCCCCTATCACAGGAGTACATTCTGAGATTTTATTATATACATAACAAGCTTTGACATTTTAAAACAAAACGGGAGGTGTGCCAGGGTTGGACCTATGGTCTGGAATGCACTCCCTGGAAGAGTGGTGGAAGCAGATGCAATAGTAACTTTGAGTTGAAGACTGGCCTCAATGGCGGTGACATTATTAGGGGTCATGGCTCCACCGGGAATGCTCACTTCTGGGTCTTGCTCGTCCTTTCATTGGTGGACCATGCTACAGCAAGAAGTTGAAATTCTCGCCGCAGCCAACTATCTAGGTAAGCCTGCATTTCTAAACACAGTCAGTGGTGAACGCTGTCATTTCGCCGCTAACCGCAAAATCTGGGCCAAGGTTTTCACCCTGATCTGGGCGTCTATAGTAAATCCCCAGTTTCCTCACCCACCTCAGTACTGGAGTTTATATTTACTGCCACACCAGCTCTCTTTCTCCTGCTACTGGCCTCTTCTAAATAATTTATATCCTTCCAGACATGTATGCCATTGACTGGAATCATTCCGCCTTGTGTTTGTGACACTGATAACATCCTGCTCATCAACCCCTGCAGGACCTGCCAGATCACATATTGTATCTGTCAGTCTTCTTGCATTAATGCAAGCACGGCTCTTTTTTTCTTACCATTCATTTACTTTATTAACATTCATACTTTGTTTATCTCCCAGCACTGGAATGAGACCTTATTATATCAAACCCAAGAGGACAGGGTAACCCTTGCTATTGTGTACAAAAATAACAATATTAATCGGCACTACATAATAAATGGGCCACAATATTAAGCAGCACAACATAATAAATGGGCCACAATATTAACAATGAACCCTCCCTGTGCCTTAACCGGAAGATCAGGGATTGGCAAAAGAACAAGAGGTGACTTGAGGGAAAACTTTATTTTAAAAAGCAATAGGTGGTTAGGATTTGGAATGCACTGCCCGAGAAAGTAATGGATACAGATTCAATAGTAGCCTTCAAAATGGAATTGGATAACTATTTGAAGGAGAAAAAAAAAATTGAAGGGATATGGGAAAAGACCAGGGGAGTGGGACTGATTGGATTGCCCTGGGAAAGCACCAGTGCAGACTCGATGGGCCGAATGGCCTCCTTCAACGCTGCACTGTTCTATGCTAATCTTCAGTCTCCTCATCTGCTGTAATTTGACTGAATGGGTCTTTTTCTCATTTTCAGGATATTGGTACATTACAGTAGATTGTACTTAGTCAGAAAGCCTTCATACCCTTGCCCTGAAGAACAGCAGTAAGTCAAAATATCAAAATAGTTATCTCCTGCAACGTGCAGTGACTCAGATTAGATTCACCCTCATGCTGGGACAAGGCACTTTCAACAAAACCACAGGTGAGGGTGAGGGTGAGGGGACAGGAAGTTCCAAATGTTGATATATAATGGGGAAACTGGTCAGGAGACTGACCAAGCCCGAGCATCCAAATAGGGTTGATACAGGGAAACAGTCACCAATCCGGAGGGATATGCTTAGAAGAAGATGGGAATATAGGCCTAATTTACTCAGCCGATTCCAGGGACCAATCCAGTGAACCTTCGCTGTACCTCTTCCAAGGCAAGTATATCCTTCCTTAAATATGGAGACCAAAACTACAAACAGTATTATTCCAGGTCTGGTCTCACCAAAGCCCCATACAATTGCAGTAAGACCTCTTTATTCTTGTACTCCAATCCCATTCCAAAAGGGACCAACATGCCATTTGCCTTCTTAATTGCCTGCTGTACCTGCAAGCTAACTTTGCGTTCCTTGTAGGAGCACAGCCAAATCTCTCTTTTACGCCTTTTAAAAAATTCTGCTTTTCTATACTACTATCAAGGTGAATAACCTTATACTTCCCTACATTATACTCCATCTGCCACCTTGTTGCCCACTTATTTAACCAGTCTATATCTCAGAATCACAGAATTGTTACAGCGCCGAAGGGGCCATTTGGCCCATGTCCGCACTCGACAGTCTATGTCCTTATTACAGCTTGCATTTCCAACTACCTTTGTATCATCAGAAAACTTAGATACATTACTCTCTGTGTCTTTGTCTAGGTCATTAATATAGATTGTAAATAGCTGAGGCCCCAGCACTGATCCTGCAGCACTCCACAAGGCACAGCCTGCCAACTTGAAAATGTCCCATTATGCCGACTCTTTGCTTCCTGTCCAGTAACCAATGCTCTTCCATGCTAATATATCACCCCCAACTCTATGAGCCCTTATCTTGCCTATTTACCTTCTGGGTGGCACCTTATCAAATGCCTTTTCAAAATCCAGGTATACGACATCTACTGGTTCCCCTTTATCTCCTCTCGTGCTACATCCTCAAAAAAACTGATACATTTGTCAAACATTATTTTCCTTTCATCAAACCATGTTCACTTTGCCTGATCATGCTATGATTTTCTAAGTGCATTGTTAAGACTTCCTTAATAATAGATTCCAGCCCTTTCCCTACACATTCCCCTGTCCAATGCTTCAGTTATCACTTCAAAAAATTTAATCGGACCTACCCTTCATGCCAGATCTCTCTGAGCAGCTGAAAATTTTCAAGGTGTTCAGTACGCCAGCCTTAAAGGGATTTTTGAAGATAGCTCAACAGTGATCCATTCAGCCAATAGGCTTCTGAACTCAACAACAACAGGAAAGAAAACACAGCCATTCGACACAATCTTGAAGATACTTGGGGAACATTTTATTGCTAGCTTTCCGTTCACCAAGACACTGCAGCAGTGGCCAATTTGCTCAATCACTCCCTCCTGTTCATCCTTGTTGTCCATGACCCCACTCTAGTTGTTCCCTTTTATGACCCCCAATTTAGCACCCATACAGCCAAAGGATGTAGATTTGAGTGCATTCAGCACACAACTGGTTCAGCCATCCCTCACCAGATCTCGCAGGCCCACATTAAACATCAATGGGCCTTACACTCTTCTGCCATCCACTACTACCGGAGAAAGGGTGAAGAGTTCTTCCTCAGGGATAGATGCAGAAGGAAGCAGGTGGTAAGGGATACATGGCAGTGTGGGACATGATCTCATTGGCAATCAAGACCATTGGGCGGAGGTCATGGGAGGTGGTACGGTCAAAGGGTAGCAGATTTTAATATGGAGGGAATTAGCACTAAATAATCTGAGAGTCCGGAAAGAGGAGAAAAAAAACATGCAACTAAACAAAATGAATGAAACACAAGCGTACAAGAGAGAGAGATAAACAAAAAGAGAGGAAAGGAACTGAAAGAGACAGCTAGGTGTGGGGTGGGGGAAAGAGAGAGATAGAGAAGAAATAAATCAAGAATGAAAACAAAGACAATTAGGAGGATAAGAAAGGGGACAAAAAGACAAGAGACACACAGGGCTGGTGCGAAGCAGGTGAGGATGTCCATTTTCACAGCAGTACCCAACGGGAATCCAAGTGACCACTTGACAGTCGAGTTGTGTAGGCCGAGTCTGGTGAGTGAGTGATGCAGAACTCCTGCTCATGATGCACAAAACTAAGAACGCAAGCCCGCTTAAAATATTAAAATAGTGTTAGAGTTGGCTTTTAAATTTAAAAACGCATTGTTTCTGGTGTCAGCTGGTTTGATACTCAGGCCTCATGGGTGCGCATTAATGCTCCATTATAGTGCATCAGAAATACTGTACCAGTGCCAAAACCTGTATAACCAGGTTAACACAATAAACTGACTCCTTCCAGGCACTGGAGATTTAAGATTGCTCTGCTACTGTGGCAGACACTGTGAATACTGGCCTGAGGTGACAACCTGTCAACAATCAGAGTCTGAGGATTTGGTCATTTGTCTGCCATTCTGCTCAGCCAGATCATCGATCGCCAGCTTGCTGACCAAATAAAAGTGGGAGAGACTCCCAATCCTGTCCAGTGACCCTCGCTGGAAAGTGCACCCATGTGATGACAGGATCAGAATTCACTTCCTGTCCCACTGCCGCTTTCTCAAAGAAAGAGAGCAGTCCCAAAGTACTTGACATTTCAAGCGCAGTCACTGTTGTAATGTAGGAAATGTAACAGCCAATTTGCGCACAGCAAGCTCCCCCAAACAGCAATGCGATAATGACTGGATCATCTGTTTCTTCATGACTTTCAGTAAGGGATAAATTGTGGCCCTGACACAGAGGAGAACCGCCCGCTGCTGTATGTTCTGGGATCTTCTGCATCCACCTGAGAGGACAGACAGAGCCTTGACTTCACATTTCATCTGAAAGATGGTACCACTGACAGTGCGGCACTCCCTCAGGCCGGTCAAGCTGGATTACGGGGCTCAAGTCTCTGGAGTGCGACTCAAACCCTCAACCTTCTGACTCGGAGGCGACAGTGCTACCAACTGCACCATGGCCGACACCCCAAGACTACAAGACATCAAGACTCGATATTTTCACTTGCAGATGAAGAGTGGCCAAATGAACGAGGTTCCAGAGGGCTAGGGATACCTGGCAGAACAGACAATGCCACCAGAAGGAGCGACAGCGTTTAAACACACCAGTTGAAGCTGTCGTGTTATGGGGTAAAAGACCAGGGGGAAACATTGTTTACTGTGCAGAGGTTCCATCATTTATTAAACACCTTCCTCTCTGGTTGCACTTGGACATCAGTGGCTGGTTCTACCTCGTGGGGTCCATTTCATTGGTTGGTTCTACCTTGCTGGCCCGTTTCATTGGCTGGTTCTATGTCATGGGGCCCGTTTCATTGGCTGGTTCTACCTCTATCTTTAAATGCAGTCAGTCGCTGGTGATGAGCTTAGAAACAGCGCTATATAAGGTGTCAGGAGAATGTGCCAAAAACCTCTCATCACAAGTATTCTCATGAGCGAAACCAAGCCACCGATAAATTAAGTGGCACCTTTGGTTAGGATACAGAAATCTGTTTTATTCAAACACAAGTAAGGGAGGGGAAAGAAGTCCGAGAGATTGATGTCAAAGCAAGCAGGTCTCTTGTAAATTAACTCTGATATTTCAATCTTTGTCAAACGGACATTCAATTTCTGTAAGAAAGTCAGATAGCTAGAGCTTGGCACCCGTTAGATAGCCAACCCTCCACTCCCAGCACTGCTCTCAAGGTTACATGTTTTTTTTTGCTGAGTTTGACAGAAAGGCAGTGTTGATTCTCCTTATATGGAAAGCAGGTCTGGAGTCCGTTTAGTGCTGCAATCCGTCAGCCAAACATTTCACATCCCTGCATTGACAAGAGTTTTGGGTCAGTACAAAGCTCGTGTTGAAGAACATGCCTGCATAATCACAAGGAATAAATCTGCCTGAAACTCTGATAATTGCCCATTTTTTAAAAAAAAAGCTAATTGAAAAAGACTGAAATTATGAATAGGCTGTGAAAGGATTTGTTATTTTAGGAAATGAACAGTGTCGGATAATATATAGCCATGTTCAAGTCTAAGACGACAAAAGCCACACAACAGGAGATTGCCACAGCTTGAAAACAGTGTAGCCTTCAGTGGAATGGATTCCTCGAGGGAGAGAAATGGCCAGAGCAAGGAGACATGCGCATGGTGCAGGATCGCCAGCTCTGATTGGACATGTTCCTGGAGGTATCACATGCTCCCCACCTGCCCTGCCCCCACACTCCCACCATTGGTCGCCCATCATGTCCATCTTCACAGTGCACCACCTTCCCCAGCCAATCGGAAAGCGAATGGACTCTTCTGTGACCTGACTGGATTATTCTTGACTGTCAAAAGAACAACCTTTTTCCAAATCTCATGTTTTTGTAACTTAGAAGCAAAGTGCAACTAATTTTTTTTTAATATAAAATCTAAACATTTTTTTTTAAATGCCTCTTGAATTTTTCTCCTGGATTGCTCACTGCAGCGTCCTGGAGATTAATCCTCAACTCCTGGAGTGTAGTTTGACATGAACAAAGTCAATGCTTGGACCGGGGGCAACAAAGTAGCCCAGGATAACTCTTCTTGAAGCTTACCTTGAGTTTGGAACCGGAGGTCAAAGAGAGAAGGTGCACAGTGGGGTCGAGAGGGAGAGTGGAAGTGGTCAGCTAAAGTGCGTCAGGAAAGTGTCTAGGGACAGAAAGGAGTTGGCTGCCCAGTATATATATTTGGCCACCCCAATACGCAGGAACTCAGACCATGGGCAGCCAATACAGGTGAGTAAGTTGGAGGACGTGCTCGTACATCGCTGCCTCATCTAGTAGATATCTTCAGACCAAGACAGCGGGGTTTGAAGAAGTGAATGGACAGGGGTTCTATCTGCTGCAGTCATGAGGGCAAGTGCTTGGGAAAGAGCAACCTCATAGTAAGATTGATCACAGAGTAAATGAGGGGCTTAAAGAGGTAACAGTCCGACCAGAATGCAGGGAGAAGAGCTGAAGATGTCATGGGCTCTAGGATCCTCGGATGGACTGCAGCAATTCAAGAAGGCAGCTCACCACCACCTTCTCAAGGGCAATTAGGGATGGGCAGTAAATGCTGGCATGGCCAGCGATGCCCACATCCCATGAATGAATAAAAAAAAAGTTAAATGTATGAGCTGTGAGGTGCAATTTGGCAAGCACAGGGGCATTATAGGAGGTATATTAACTGGATAATGTAAATCCTGAACAAAACTTTCAGATATCTTAGGACAGCAAGACGAGAGAGTTTGGATGGAGAGTTGTGAAGGGCAGGATTAGGACGGAGGGTAAGGATGCGTGTTTCCTGCATGACAGCAGTGATTACACTTCAGAAACCATTTCAGGGACATCCTGAGGTCATGAAAGGTGCTACAGAAATGCAAGTCTGTCTTTTTGTTTTCCTTTTCTTTACCAGGTCTCAAGGCAGAGCAACATCCTTTAATGGAAATATAGCACAGTTGGTATCAAACCAAAAGGACCTTAATTCATCCAAACTAATCTTAACCACTCCATCACCAAGACCACCCACTTCCACCTCTAATATCACCCGAAGCTGCCCCTGCCCCAGATCATCCACTGTTGTTATTGAACAAGGATCAGACAATGGATAACGGGCAAGAGCCCGTGATGGAATGTGAGGACAAAAGGAAAGCTGGCGCTGAGAAATAGATGAAGGGGTGAGAGTGGAGAGCACAATCAGCGAACTCCGACAGTCTGGGGTGATAGCAGGCAGCAGCACCAAGACAATCAGAGAAGGTGCAAAAAAAAAAAAAAATTCACAAAGGTGATACCAGAACTGAGGGCGCAACTATCAGAAAAATTGAAGAGGATGGGACTCTTTTCTCTAGAAAAGAGGTGGTTGAGGGGAAACATCATAGAGGTTTTTAAGATGATGGCAGATTTGGTAAGGCAGATGTAAAGAAGATGCCATCAATTATGGGGAGACCAAAGCTAGGGGCCATAACTCTAAGAGTCATTATTAAACGAAGTAGGGAATTCAGAAACAGTTGTGCAGAAGGGCCTGTTTGTGAGACGTACATTCTATGAAGTAGGATTACAGCAAAGAGCATTTCATACAACTTAAAAAAAGACACACAGGTGGGTTTCCTACAGCAACAATTTTGATCTGGCTGCGCTTTCATTCCCTCAGCTATTAATCATAGGTTCACATAAGGTTCTAACAGAACTATATAGAAAAGTGACCGATTTCACAATGATCTGATCAGATTTACTTTTCATCCACCAGTTTTCTGCCTCAAACATCTGGGGCTCAAAACAAATTCTTCAGTGTTAAAAAAAATTAAACGTCTCAAAAGTAATCTTAAATATGTGACTATTCCTCTCAGAAGCCTGAGGCTATAGTTTACTCTGCCTCAGGTTGTCCATTTACTCTATCTGCAGGTTGCCATGGTAGCAGCACACTCCTGTTCCACCAGTTTCTCTTCCCCACAAACTGGCAGGACCTAATTTGACAAGAATTATGTCCACATGCTCTTCAGCCCCACCCCCTCCTTATTTCTCATGGCCTCAGTGCCTCACGGATGTTTCTGGAATGTGCCCTCACGAGCACAATGCATCGGTGTGTTTCATGAAAATGGAGGTCTTTCCTACATTAATTCTAATTTCTCCACTCTTTCTTCTTTTGGGCCTCCTTATCTCGAGAGACAATGGATACGCGCCTGGAGGTGGTCAGTGGTTTGTGAAGCAGCGCCTGGAGTGGCTATAAAGGCCAATTCTGGAGTGACAGGCTCTTCCACAGGTGCTGCAGAGAAATTTGTTTGTCGGGGCTGTTGCACAGTTGGCTCTCCCCTTGCGCCTCTGTCTTTTTTCCTGCCAACTACTAAGTCTCTTCGACTCGCCACAATTTAGCCCTGTCTTTATGGCTGCCCGCCAGCTCTGGCGAATGCTGGCAACTGACTCCCATGACTTGTGATCAATGTCACACGATTTCATGTCGCGTTTGCAGACGTCTTTATAGCGGAGACATGGACGGCCGGTGGGTCTGATACCAGTGGCGAGCTCGCTGTAAAATGTGTCTTTGGGGATCCTGCCATCTTCCATGTGGCTCACATGGCCAAGCCACTCTACTCAACCGCTATTCCGTCACTTTGCTCCAACACTCAAAGCAAACCACTGCTCCTTGCTTTCCTGTCCCTCCATTCCACACCCTCGAATCCCAGGCTGGCTTCATTCTTTTGTTAGCCTCCACTGACTCTCTCCTGCACAATCTCCAGTGAAGTCTGACTGGCGAGTCTTCAGAGTAATCGGTCATCTCACTTTTCCACTCTTGTGGCTATGAAACCTAACATGTTATTTGCTTTTTAAATCGTCGATCTTGACAAATCCATTACTCTCCAGTTCTTTTCCAAGACACCTTGGTGTAGAACAAACACGTTCAATCTGCAATATTTGACATTAATAAATGTTGTTAGGCCCATTTTTTGCCCAACTAAACAACTGGCTCTGGGTTCAAATCCCACTGCAGAGTCTTGAGCACCAAGACCATGCTGACACTCCAATGCAGTACTGTGGGAGTGCTGCACTGTCGGAGGTGTCGTCTTTCGGATGAGATGTTAAACCGAGGTCCCGCCTGTCCTCCCACGTGGACATAAAAGATCCCATGGCACTATTTTGGAGGGGAACATGGGAGTTCTGCCCAATGTCCTGGCCAATATTTATCCCTCAACCAACATCACAAAAACAGATTATCTGGTCATGATCACATTGCTGTTTGTGGGATCTTGCTTTGCACCAATTGGCTGCAGCATTTCTGACATTACAACAATGACTACACTTCGAAACTACGTCATTGGCTGTAAAGTGCTTTGGGACATCCTGACGCGGGGAAAGGCGCTATAGAAATGCAAGTCTTTCTCTTGCTCCATTGAAACACAAGTGGGCCAAGCACGTGGCCTCACCGTACACTATTACCTTCCATCTCCTGTTTTATAAAACCAACTTCTTAATGCAGTGTTTTGCTCCACTCTGGCTGCCCACAGCTTTCAGATTAACCTGTGGAACTTTGGATTTTCACAAAGTTTTTGGCAAAGAACCAACTTCATAGAGAGCTCGACCATCTTTATCTGTTAAGGAAACTTCTCAGAATGAGCTCTCCCTTTTTTAAAGCCATACTGTCTGGTTATTGGCTTGACTGGTGTACAGCTCTCCCTCCAGCCTCCTCCAGCAAAAGATTTTTAATCATTTACCTGACACTGATATGAGCCACTGTATCTGTAGTTAATGGATCAGAGTGCCCACTCAATGGGCTCCATGTATCATATTTCCATGCAGATCCTCTCCCGATCCTATCCACTCCATCACAATGGGAGTCACCGGCTCTCAAGCCTCATTCAGGACCCTGACGTACACGCCAGTTCGCCCAGGTTGCCCTTCAGTAACTTTAGCTTGTCGAGCACCTCAGCTACATTGACCTTAAAGTCATGTTGAATATTTGATGTGTTGCAATAACTGCATCAGTTTAGTATAACCCCTTCAGGCCCTAGCTGCAGAAAATATTACTTAAGAACTCGAGTTATTTTCTGCTTTTCTACTTCACCGCTCCCTTCACCATTTTAGGATTCTTGCAAACTCCCCAAGTCCTCCTCTTCTGTTATGATACTGTCGCAGTGTGGCTAAGGACTGTCTCATCAACACTTTACTCCTCTTTAAACTACTTCTGCAGTCCCTCTCCCAACAAGGTTCTCCCATCTTGTTCCTTTCAGGCTTTCTCCATTATCGTTTTACTTCAATTCCAATTGCTTGACCTCTCTATCGTGAAACGGTTTTGTCAGCTTGTATGTATTTTGTTATACCGGACAGAAGATGAGGAGAATTTATCTACTCCAGACACACACACACACACAGCTGCCTGAATTAGTGGTGGAAGCAGATTCAGTAATAATTGCAAAAGGGGTTGGATAAATACTTGAAATAAACAAATTTACAGGGTAATGGGGAAAGAGCAGGGGTAAGGGGGACTAAATGGACAGGTCTTTCAAAGAGCCAGCACAGGCACAAAGGGCCGAATGGCCTCCTTCTGTGCTGGATGATTCACCTCTCCTGTTTGGTGCCCTGTGATGCACAGTGACCATTTCTCTTCCACTTTCATATTTCTGTATTATTTCACTCCATTAAGATACCCTTCCTGTCTCGCACTGTGATAGGATTCTTTATTGACAGGGCCATCCAACTCCTCTCATACTCCCTTCTCTATCTCTCTTCTCTATTTCAGGCTGTACAATGGTCTAACCAGCTGTGCCTTAAAAGGGCCCATTGGAGGCCGTGGAAAAAATGATTAAGTAATTTTTTGAAACTTTTACTTATGTGGTGCTGGCAGCGGCAAGCAGAAGTGCTGCTGCTTAATTCAAGCCAGACAATTCCATTTTGATTTGCCACTGGGACAATTCACAACATACAAGTCTTCCTCTCCTGCCAATTCCATCGTCTCTGAATATCCCACAGACCTTCACCCTCAATCCATTCCCACTATCTGGGGTGGGGTGCGTTTTTCTAACCCCAAGAGTATGGTTTCCTGTTAGCTGTTGCCCAGATTCAGGCTGAAAGAGAGAATGGTTATGGTGGATCGGTGGTTTTGGCACTGAACTAGCAGTGCAAAGAGAGCGTAGAGTGTTCAAATCGGACTGAGGCAAGGTGGAAAATTAGATTGAGCAAACTAGTCATTTGTAGGCTGGCATCAAATACCAAATACAAAATTCTAGGCTGGAACTCCAGTGCATTACTGAGGGAGTGCTGCACCGGCGGAGGTGCCGTCTTTTGGATGAGACGTTAAATCGAGGTTCGGCCGGCCCTCTCACGTGGATGTCAACGATCCCATGGCCATTATTTGAAGAGGAGCAGGAGTGTTATCTCCAGTGTCCTGGCCAATCTTTTCTCTCAACCAACATCACAAAAAAAAAATGATCTGGTCGTTTATCTCATTGGTGTTTTGTGGGATCTTGCTGTGCACAAATTGGCCACCGCGTTCCCTACATTACAACAGTGCCTGCACTTCAAAAGTCCTTGATTGGCAGTGAAGTGCGTTGGGATGACTTGAGGCTTTGAAAGTCACTGCAGAAATGCATGTCCTGCGTTGTCGGATGGCTAGTGACTATGGCGTTGCATCTATCGAGACAGATAACCTTGGCTCCCGGTGCAGTGGATTCAGGGTCAGACAGGATTGTCAACTGCACATCCCACCCACCCACCCCCCCCAAGTGCTAATTAGCAACAGCATTTTTTAAAAAATGATTAGCATAACTTCAGATAATCAAATTGTTTGCATTGGTGTCGCTAAATATAGATGTTATTTTTAACATCTTCTAACAGTGACAGTTCTGCTTTATCACGCAGAGAAAGTTGTATCCATACCGAGGAAACTCCCAGAGCAAACAGGGCACCTCTTTGATAACATCTTTTTTTCGAAGAATTAAAAAGTACACAACAATACAGGAAAAAGCATTTCAACACAATTCAGCAGAGTCACTTCAACAGTGTAATTACTGTAGGGCAATTCACAAATATCACAGTGCTCAAGCTGCAATGTTAAAGTCAGTGAATACAACAACTCGTAAAACATTAGGCGACAATAAAAATGGTACAGAGACAAACAGACCTCATTCCAGATGAAACTGGCACAAAGAATACGCAACAAACCACATTCCCATCGCTGTGGAACAAAACTGAACTTGCTTCTCCCTACCACGTTCTTTTCCAGATAGCCAGGGAAGGATAGAACTGGAACCTAATCTTTACATACTTTATAAGCCTCTATTTACTGAAATACACATTACTAACATGCAACTCCTAACCCAACAACCAGAGTTTTCATTCTGATCCTATATATAGGAGCGCAAGTGAAATCCCAGTTGATACACAATTATATACTCAATTACTACACAAGTAGCACACCACACAGCACTCCCTCCAAGAAAACTCACCACTGGCTGATTCAGAGATCGCCACCCATCCACCCCCAGGACCTTTCCAAACCTGGGGGTGGTGGAATATGGAGAGGGGATTCCAACAGCTATTTCCTTTGCAGCTGGCAGGCTTCAGGTGTAGAAAAGGGCCATTCAGCCCATCATGTCAATGGTGGCTCTCTGCAAGAGCAATACAGCTAGCCCCTCTCCCCTGCCTTTTCTCCGTAGCCCTGCAAATTCTTTTCCCTTCAGGTTTTCATCTAATTCCCTTTTGAAAGCTACGATTGAACCTGCCTCCACCGCACTCTCAGGCAGTGCATTCCAGATCCTAACCACTCACTGTAAATTTTTTTTTCTTCATGTCGCCTTTGGCTCTTTTGCCAATCACCTTAAATCGGTGTCCTTTGGTTCTCGACCCTTCTGCCAATGGGAACAGTTTCTCTGCAACTACTCTGTCCAGACCCCTCATGATTTTGACCATCTCTATTAAATCTCCTCTCAACCTTCACGATTCCAAGAACAACAGCCCCAGCTTCCCCAATCTATCCCTGTAACTGAAGTCCCTCATCCCTGGAAGCATTCTCGTAAATCTTTTCCACACCCTCTCTAAAGCCTTCACATCCTTCCTGAAGTGTGGTGCCCAGAATTGTACACAATACTCCAGTGGAGGCTGAGCCAGTGTCTTATAAAGATTCATCATAACTTCCTTGCTTTTATATTCTGTCTCTATAAAGTGGATGTAAAGGATCTATTGCACTACTTTGAAGAGGAGCTGGGGAGCTCTCATGGTCAATATTTATTCCTCAACTAACACTAGAACAAATGATCTGGTCATTTATTTCAAAGCTGTTGTGGGATCTTACTGTGTGCAAATTGGCTGGTCTTTCCTACATTACAATAGTGACTGCACTTCAATAGTACATCATTGGTGTAAAGCACTTTGGGATGTCCTCAGGTTGTGAAAGGTGTTGCAGAAATGTAAGTTCTTTCTTTACAGCAACTCCAAGCTTCAATTTCTTTAGCCCTGTAGCAAAGTAACTCCTCTCTAGAATCACTGGTCTCCATAGAACTGGACCACAGCACAAGACACTGGTTCAATATCTCCTGTAAGTCAGACCTCTGGGTGGAACCTCTACCACTTCAGCTCATTTTTACTGTACGATCTCTCCTGGGATCTCATTTGAACTACCACATCTGAGTCATTGGTCGAACCTGTCATAAGGAACTAAATTTCCTTTCTCGTGATGAGTATCTTTACCAACTCTGTCTTAAGCTTGAAATATTACTCTCATATCTTTCCTGCAAACATCTTATTGACTATTGTGACGCCTGGTCTCAAAAAAATTGAGGTCACTCCAATATAGCCTTCCCTCATCTTCTCCCCCACTTCAATTATGCTCATCTGAACTTTCTTTCACCCTCTATCTTTCTAAGCTCTGAACATATCATACACACTCTTCAAATCAAGACACACTCACTTCCCCAGAACACAAAAACTGTGCAGCTTATCTTCTTCACTCTTCCTTTTCTCCCACAATCTACAGGAGTAAAGGAGCCAGGATTAGCCACACTTATTCACCATTCTCCTCACCTCCCTTGTCTCATCTCACTCCTGCTTTCAAATTCACAGTGGTCACCAAAGCTAGGCCCCGCTCCTGACACCCATGTTTCACAATTGAAGTAAACTTTCAGCAGACGAGGAAATGGGGAAGGAATTCAATTCACACTCACTCAAGCGTAACGCTAGCCCATTTGATCACTACTTTACTTAAAGTAAAGGTGACTACTGTTTCCATGGCGCCCGCTTGAAATCTTCCATCGCTCTCCACTGCCTCTTTCCACCCTCTTGCAAATATATCCCTGAGCTGAGCAGGTGGTGGGGAATGGATTCAACGTGTTTATCTTAAAGTGTTCATTTTAAAAACAATTATACCCAAAACTAGACAAAAACAAACTCGCATGCTGCTATACAAAGCATAGGAACAGGAGGAGGCCATTCAGCCCCTCGAGCCTGTCCTACCATTCAGTGAGATCATGGTCGATCTGCGTCTTAACTCCATCTACCCGCCGCCTTGGCTCCAAATCCTTGTAAAACACTTAGCTCTGCTTTCAATTCATTGGGCAATATTATATCCATCAGGAAGGGATGAATGGGCTGGCTCTCTTTTCTTTCGGCTTGATGCGGGTCTTGAAAATTATGAAAAGTTCTAAGTTTCAAAATAAGGGGGAAGTCACTTGGGACCGAGATGAGGAGAAATTTTGTTACTCAGAGGGTTGTGAATCTTTGGAATACTCTACCCCAGAGGGCTGTGGAAGCTCAGTTATTGAGTATGTTTAAAACAGAGATTTCTAAATACCAATGACATAAAGGAATATGGGGATAGTGTGGGAAAAAGGCATTGAAGTGGATGATCAGCCATGATCGTATTGAATGGCGGAGCAGGCTCGATGGGCTGAATGGCCTATTCCTGAGAGCAGACATAATCAGAGACCATCAGTATAAGATAGTCACCAAGAAACCCGACAGGGAATTCAGAAGAAACTTCTTTCCCCAGACAGCGGTGAGAATGTGGATCGTGCTACCACAGGGAGTGATTGAAGGGAATAGTATAGACACATTTAAGGGGAAGCTAGACAAGCATATGAGGGAGAAGGGAGTAGAGGGTGACACTGATAGATTTAAATGCGGAAAGATGGGAAGGAGGCTTGAGTGGAGCATAAACTGGTCGAGCCGAATGGCCTGTTTCTGTGCTGTATATTCAATTTAATTCCATGTAAAGTTGAGGAAAATTATAATACAACGATGACTCCCAACAGCGAACACGCGGCTACTTGTCACGTTCAGGGGCAGCATGACCCGTACTCAAGACACGAAAACCTCTCCACACTGGAGTGCCTTTAACCAAATGACAACGCGGCCTTGCAGGCAGAGTATTAATTCCAAGGGGAACAGAGATTAGGAATAAATCTCACCTCAGCCCTGGGATGTTAATCTTGTGGCTGTCGTCCTGTGATCACAACTGGAAGAAATAATTTTAAAAAAGCAGTGATTAGTGAAGGCTGGAAAGTACACCTCCTGCATCAGTCAAGATAGCTGCTTTTGCAAATGATTATATCCTCAACACAACTGCAGTATTTACAGACGTTTCACCCCATTAAAAGGCCTGGGTTTTCAGGGAGCAGCATCCGATGTTGCCGAGGACAATGCGTCAGTTGCGATTTAAAAGAAGCTGGATAAACTGATGAAGGAGAAGGGGACAGTGAATATGTTGAAGGGGCGAGAAGTCATCGGCTGGAAGGAGGCTCATGCTGAGCTTAAACACCAGCATAGACCAGTTGGGTTAAACAGCCTGTCGCCATGCTGTAAATTCTGTTGTTAGAACGTAGAAACATAGAAGGTGTGGGCCATTCAGCCCATCAAGCCTGCTCTGCCATTCATTACAATCAGGGTTGATCATTCACTTCAATGCCTTTTTCCCACACTATCCCCATATCCCCTTATATCATTGGTATTTAGAAATCTGTCAAACTCTGCTTTAAACATTCTCAATGACTGAGATTCCACAGCCCTCTGGGGGCTAGAAAATTCCAAAGATTCACAACCCTCCGAGGAACGAAATTTCTCCTCATCTCGTTCCTAAGTGGCTTCCCCCCTTATTTTGAAATTGTATCCCCTGGTTCTCGACTCCCCAACCAGAGGAAACATCTGAGCTGCATCTACCCTGTCTATTCCTTTAAGTATTTTGGAGGTTTCAATGAAATCGCCTCTCATTCTTTGAAACTCTAGAGAATACAGGCCCAGTTTCCCCAATCTCTCTTCATAGGACAGTCCCACCATCCCAGGAATAAGTCTGGTGAACCTTCGTTGCACTCCCTCTATGGCACTAATATCCTTCCTAAGGTAAGGGGACCAAAACTGCACACAGTACTCCAGATGCAGTCTAACCAAGATTCTATACAATTGAAGCAAGACTTCACTACTCCTGTGCTCAAATCCTCTTGTGATAAAGGCTAACATACCATTAGCCTTCCGAATTGCTTGCTGCACCTGCATGTTAGCTTACAGTCACTTATTGACCAGGACACCCAGGTCTCTTTGTACAATCTAGAAACCAATGTCGATGTTACAGAACAGGCTAAGCAATTGGAAGATTTCCTGCTCTCCTCCTGAGTGGCTGCTTTGAATCAATTTAATGCTGGCCCCACAGTTGACTTTCAGCATCAATCCCCATTGACATACTTAGAATGAGCTCGACAGACAAGTGCCTACATCACTCTGCTGACACTAAGAGCCCTGATATAGACCCCCTATCAACCCCAAACAAAGCCTGTAGTCACTCAATGGAGGAGAGGTGCATCATTGTAGGCCTGACTTGTGGTTCATTCATGGATGCAGGTGTTGGTTAGGTTTGCTGCTGAAATGTCAAAAGCAGCGAGCTGTTGGTTGATAGTAACAAGACGATGTGACACATACCCAATACTGATGTAAAAGCAGCAGTCTGAATGCCAGACAGCCACCTCCACCACGAGCTCGCTGTAATATTCATAGCTTGTGCATTTGTGTCAAATGAGGATGCAACCCTGCAGACTGGGGGGAAATCTCAAGTATCAACCCTCACCCCACTTTTAACAGTCAGTGTGGTGGATTTGGCATCATTGTGCTGCACTCAATATTCTGATATTACACCAGTCTAAACTAAGAACATTTAAATCGTGCTCTGTTGTCAGATGTGTCATGTCTCGTATGGCACATGAAACCCGAGGTCCCACCTACCTGGAAGGGAAAGGGAGGAAGGAAGAAGGGAAAGGGAGGGGAGAAAGGGAAAGGAACAAAGCAAAGCATATTTCACAACTACAAGACACTCCTAAGTGCTCTACAGCCAATGAGTACTTATGAATTACAGTCACTGCTATAACATAAAAAACGTGGCAGCCAATTTGCACACAATATGGGTCAGCAAACAATGTGATAATGACCAGATCATCTGTTTTAGTCATGTTGCTGAGGGGTGTAAGAGATTCCATAGCACGCCTGGAGTAACAGAAGGAGTTCTTCTCGTGTCCAAGCCAGCATTCCATCCTCCATCTACAAACCAACAACAAGTTGATAACTAATTCAACTCAGTTGGTGTGCGCAAATTGACTACGATAACAATGCCTCAAATGCCATTCGTTGGATGTGAAACACATGCTTCGGATATGATGAGGTGCTTTTCAAATGCAAGTTCTTCCTTTCTAAGTATAAGGCACAAAGGCTGCAATTGGTCAGTGACCCCGATTATAACTTCGGAAGAAATGCAACAGTCCATACACCGGGTTTCCGACTCCCATGTCACCTCCAATATTTGGTTTGAAATTAAAATTGATATTTGGTGCACGCAATGCCTCACATTGCCCAGTTTCTCCAATTGACTAAATCCCAGAGCTCAGAACAAACAGCGGGACTGAAAGTACACAGTTATATCCATTTATAATTCAGATTTCCAGTCAATATTTATATATTCATAAATAAAATGCAACAATGTCAAGATAAATAGCCACGTGCACAATTATGAAGGGCCAAATAGACTCCTCTGTGATGTCCTTTTCAATAAAAGGCCTACTTGGAATTCGTTAACTGGCAAAAGAGCCTGGGGGAGATGAGGAGAATTTTGTTTTTTTGCACACAGCATGTTGCTGTGACCTGGATTGCACTGTCTGAAAGAGTAGTGGAAAGAGACAGAATAGCTTTCAGCAGGGAACCAGATAAATCATTTAAGTGGAGAGAATTACAGGTCGATGGGGAAAGAGCAGGGGAGTGGAACTAATTGGACAACTCTTCGAAAGGGGCAGCATGAGCACGATGGACCGAATGAGCCAGGTAGCTGGATTACTGCATGTCACCCTGGTTACCACATAATAGCAAGGATGTGATCGCACTGGAGAGCGGACAGAGGCAATTTATAAGGATGTTGCCAGGAATGGAGAATTTTAGCGATGAGGAAAAGATTGGATAGGCTGGGGTGTTTTCTCTGGAACAGGCAAGGCTGAGGGGAAATTTAATTGACGTGCATTAAATTATGAGGGGCCTAGATAGAATGGATAGGAAGGACCAATTTCCCTTAACAGAGAGATCAATAACCATGGGACATTGACCTTAAGAAGGATTAGAGGGGAATCGAAGAGAACTTTTTTTTTCTCCAAAGGGTGATGAGGGGTCTGGAACTCTCAGTCTGAAAAGGGTGATAGAGGCAAAACCATCATCACATTTAAAAAAAAACAGTTGGATTTGCACTTGAAGTGCTGTAACCTGCAGAGCTACAGACTAAGAGGCGGAAGGTGGGATCGGACAGGATAACTTTCTTTCAGCCAGCACAGACACAATGGGCCAAATGGCCTCCTCCTGTACTGTAAACCTTTTGCTGTTTCTATGACCTCCTTCTGTGCGTTATCATTTTACGACCTTTGTGTGAACTGCACCCAAACTCTCATACACCACAGCAAGTACACTCCCACCTTTCAATCACTTCCAAAACAAATGGGTTTTTCGACTAAGAACAATGAGAAATTTACACCGACCAACAAACGGCTCTTTTGTAATCGGGAGTCAGGGAGGAGTTTTCCCCCCTTTTTCTTTTGGTCTCTCCCTGTGGGGAGAGGGAGAGCGGGGGTGGGATGGTAGGGAATGTGGAGTCACGATGTCCCAGGCAGCACAAGCATCGCTTGCTGCAGCAGCTGCTGTTTTCCTGCCTGTCATTTTCGGATGCTGGTATGTAGTCATTAGCAATTGAAATTCTGCTGAAAACCCAAATCCCTCTGCAGCTCAGTCACAAATTCCAAACTCACATGTGTCAAACTACCGCAGTCAGCTCCTTCAATACAAGCAAAGCACACTTTGTAATCATCACTTTCACATTTGACTAAATGAAATCCCTCTTCCAGCTCCTTTGCCGAGGAGGGGAATGAAACCGCCATTGACAAAGTCTTCAATGACCAAGTAAAATGACTCTTCCCTACCGTTACTTTATTCGGCAGGCTGCCGTGCAAGCTCAGCTCCGACCCACAGTTAAAACCAGTGGGTCGGACATACTGCTGTTTATCTGTTAACAGATTGTTAGCAGTCAGCCCTGTACCAGCACATGACGAGTGATGATGCAGGGATTACTGGCACTCAACAGGACCTGCTAAGTTATACCAAAAATAAAACTGGGCACACACATGGCACAGGGAACACACTGAGGCATGGGGACAGCATCAAAGCAGATATAAACATTATAAAGATGTCAGAAATATGAATATATAAAATTCAACACAAACGCTCCCCAGAAATACACTGGCACAATGTTAGTTTCTGAAATAGCGGCACACGGTAACGCACATTAACGGTTCTGTACTGTACGTGTTCCCCAATTCTTAGAGAATCTTACAGCACAGAAAGTGGCCAATCGGCCCACTGTGCCTGTGCCGGGTCTTTGAAAAAGCTTTGCAAATTTAGTCCCAAACCCCAGCTTCATCTCCAAAGCCCTGAAAACTCATCCTGAAGTACAGTGCCCAGAATTGGACACAATAAAGGGTCAGATGTGACACCAAGGGCACAAAGAGGCTGGCTCAGCCTCAGACAGTTGGCAGGGAGAGAGATGGAGTCGGAAGCTCGGGAATGGAGTTTGTAGCAGAGACCAAAGCCAATGGCTTTGGTTTTCCCAATGTTATGTTAGACGCCCATTCAGATTATACTGCCTCTCTGTTATTTTCTACCAAAGTGCATTATTCCACACTGATCATTATTAAATTGTATCTACCATGTCTCTGACTATTTTACCAGGCCATGTCCTCCTGGACTCTGCTAGTATCCTGTTCACTATGTTGTCATACATGGAAATTGTACTCCCCATACCCAATTCCAGGCCATTTATGTACAAGAAAACAATACTGACCCCTAGGTCAGAAAAGTATTATGAAGCACTGCTCTCTGCTTCTCATTCCTTAACCAATTACATACCAAGTTACCACCATCCTTTTTAATACTATGTGAACTGTGCGTGTGCTCTTCAGTGTTCTGGACTGTATTCCTTCATGTCTTGTGTAGTCTCCATACCAATTGCCATTTAGTACGTGTACCAAACGTGACTCACATTGTTCTTTAAAAAATAAGGAAACCAGTTTAAAACCTAAGTTTGTGTAGAAAACAGCACATGTAATGAAATCAAGTCTGAAGTTCGAGAAATATTGAAGGCCATGTGTGAATAAAATCAATGTTTAATTTAAAAAAATAAGCAAATCGCATCTGACAAAGTGCTGACTGACATGTTTAAAATGGTGAAACAGCTGCCAGTTACAGTGAACCGAGTGGAGAAATTCAATCTGTTACATTCTGCTCAACAGACTGGGGACATTGGTCCTTAGCAACAGAACAGATTTCACCATCAAATTTTCAACAGCTTCTTCCGACAGTGATCTCTGGAGCTTTCCAATGGTTTCCAGAGCTATTTTATGCCAAGGTGAATCAAGAAGCTCAGAATGAGGGGAATTCAACTCGATTGACTGGTCCATTTAAACAGGGGCCTATTTTACAGGGCGTGGTCGAGACGATAACTTGGATGCATTGAAGAGGAAGCTAGATAAGTCCATGAGGAAAAACAGGGATCAAAAGATATGCTGATAGGGTGAGAAGAAGAGGGGTGGGATGAGGCCTGTGTTGATCATGAACGCTGGCACAGACCAGTTGGGCTGAATGGCCTGTTTCTGTGCTGAAAAGACTATGTAACGATTTTTGTGGTGTGATTGTGACAATAGTAAAGAGCTCCTATAAAGATAGGACTCACTGACCCTTCTGAGAGCTAATAAGGATTATTAGCCATTGGAAGAGTCTGGAGAATAAATAATGTGGGAGAGCAAGAGCATTGCATTGTGGGATTACTCCGTGCCAGGCATGACATCAAGCCCATGATAGGTGCAAACTGATCACATGTTCTGGATGAAGACAGCGATTGGTCTGTTCAAATTAATGATGTCAAATAGCAAAATACAGAGACAGAAATAGCAGAACAGCTTCAGCTGTCAGCTGGTAGCACTCACACATTTGAGTCAAAAGGGTCATTGGTTCAAATCCCACTGCAGAGACTTAAGTATGTAATCCATGCTGACACTCCAGTGTAGGACCGAGGGAGTGCTGCACTGTCGGAAGTGCCTTCTTTCAGATGAAATGTTAATTCAAGGCCCTATCTGCCCTCTTGGGTGGATGTAAAAGGTCCCAGGACACCATTTTGAAGAAAAGCAGACAACAGTGTCTACACTTCAAAGGTCATTAGCTGCAAAGAGCTCTGGGGCATCCGGAGTTCACGCAAAGTGTTATGGAAAACTAAGTCATTGCTTCTGTTGATCGAGCATTCAATTTCAATAAGATGTTCTATATATATAAAAAAAACAGATCGGTCAGGTATCACAGAATACATAATGGTTGGAATTAACCACTGCAACTAGAGTGGATCTTCACAATTATAATGAAATAAAGAACGTGCATTTATATATCTCCTCAGGCCGTCTCAAAGCCCTTTCCAGCCAATAAATTGCTTTTTGAAGTGTAGTCTCTGCCAGTCAATTTGCAAACAAATTCCTACAAACTGAACGCAAGATGAATTAACTGGTGCATTTGTTTGTGGTGATATTGAATGGAGGAGGAATCTTGGCCAGGGTACCTGGCATCTTCAGACAACGCCATGGGATATGTCCACCTGAACAGGCAAACGGAGACCTCGCTTGAACACGTCACTGAAGAAACAATACCACCGATACTGGGATCCTGCCTGATAAAACCTCCTCTGTGGAACCCTCCGACATTACCTGCTCAAGTCCTGAAACAATAGATTGAAACTTTCCACTCAACAACAAACTCTGCTGACAGGAGCCTAAACACAGCCAATTAATGATAATTTATTTGCAATGGGTCGTGGTGCGGAACAGTCTTGGTAACATTTTGACTCCACACCCCAAGGTGCAAAGGAATCCCCTCTCCAAAACATTTCTATGTATCAAGAGCACAGCTACAAGAGAATATTGGAGGAATGAAACACATCGAGTCACAGACTCATTTACGGCACAGGAGGCCCTTCGGCCCATCGAGTCCATGCCGGCTCTCCACGGAGCTATGCAGTCCGTCCCACTCCCCGGCTCGATCCCCGTAGCCCTGCAAGTCTATTTCTCTCAGGTGGCCATCTAACTTCCTCTTGACGTCATTGATCGTCTCCGCTTCCACCACCCTTTGGGCAGTGAGTTCCAGGTCATTACCACCTGCTGCGTAAAAATGTTCTTCCTCATATTCCCCCTGTATATTTTGCCCAAAACTTTCAATCTGTATCCCCTAGTCCTTGTACCATTTGTTAATGGGAACAGTTTTTCCTTGTCTAACTTATTTACTTGTCATAATCTTGCACACTTCTAATAATTCTCCCCTCAATCTCCTTTGTTCTAATGAGAACAACCCAACTTTTCCAAACTAACCTTGTAACTAAAATCTCCCATCCCTGGAACCATTCTGGTAAATCTCCTCTGCACCCTCTCAAGGACCCTCACATCCTTCCTGAAATGTGGTGACCAGAACTGGACGCAACACTCCAGTTGGGACCTAACCAGGATAATATAGGACACCAGATGTACATTACTCCCGTATGATCCACAGCATTTAAGTTTGGAGAGAGGTTTACCCAATAAGTTTACCACAACTTGCGAGAAGAGCCATAGAAGTTTACAGCATAGAAGGCCATTCAACGCATCATATCTGTGCCAGCTCTCAGCTAACCTCTCCGCTCACTCTCAGTGACCACTTTAAATCCATAACCCCTTATCATTGACTCAACAAGATAAAATAATTGTTCCCTTTTCAAAAAACTTTTCATAATCTTAAAAAAACTTCAGTAAATCTCCTCCAGTACATTCTCTGCTCCAGTGGAACTAGTCTGTACATCCAAGTCTCTCCTCGCAAAAGGAGTTGCCCATTCTTGGCATCACCCTAGTGACCCTATGGCTTTAATGCCACAATTGGCTCAATCAAAGAATCTTGCAAAATGTCATAACTCTTTGCTTCGCACTCCATGCCCCAGTTGACCAAAGCCAAACACCATTCTGCTTTTAATGCCTTTATTTATCTACACTTGCACTTTCAATGAATTATTTTAACCCCAAGGGGGAGGGTCTCTCGATTCATCCACACTCTGCAGTGTCTTTCCAGTAAATGGGAACATCCATTTCTTAATTTATTTCCCAAAATGTATCACTTCATACTTTTCCAAACTAAATTACATCTGCCCATTCCACTAGCCTAAGCGTTCCTGAAGTCTTTTACAAACCAGTCTTATCAAAACCCCTGCTTCTGTGTCATCGTAAAATGATGTCTATTTTATTCTCCATGTCTAAATCATGCAAGTATACACTGACAATAGTGCACAATGACCCCGAGTATAACACTGCCAACACCTCTGCAGTCCAAACACTGCCCATTCACCCAAACTCTTGTCCATTAAGCAACTTTCTATCCACACTGCTACATGCTCTGTTATGCAACATACTTGGATTTATTTAACAAGGCTTCTGTGAGGCACTTTATCAAACCCTTCAGGAAATACATATAGACTTCAATGAATGTAAATACACTCTGGTACCTTTACTCTTTGACCAATTTGTGCTTGACAACATGCATCCCCACATGGCCACCAATTCCATCTCAAAATTATGGATTCTAAGTTTGCCCAAAGCTGACATTAGACTAATTGGCCTAGTTACCAGTGCTACATGAACCATTATATAACTTACCTGCGTTACATTAACTGATCCATATGTTTTCCAGTTTATCATTCTCTCCATGCTTTGATTGCTTATTCTCGAGTTCCCTGGCACAATTTACATATTTAAGGAAGAATGTGAAGTTGTGGCCAAAGTCTCTGCTCTCCTCTCTCCGTTCTTCCAAAAGGCCAGAAAACAGCCACCAGTGCCCAGTGACCGATTCACTTTAAATAGTGCTCATGTTTTCCGAACCACTTTCCCTTCTACAGTTTTCCTCAACAGTTGTTCCACTTCCTTCAAGCAGACCAACATTCACAATTCTATCTCTTCCTAACGCTGAGTGCTCCTCCCCGCTCTTCAATTATTCTTTTAGCTTCAATCTGCTTACAAAAAGCTATTTCCTTCTATATTATCTGCCAGCATTTATTGCCTTATCCCCTTTTAGCCCTTCTAATCTCGATCATCATCCCTCACTACACTTTCTACATTCCTCATAATTGCCTTGTACTATTCAACGACAGCACAGGGTCAAACCAAGTGTGGAATATATACACAACATTGCGCACACACACACATGCGTGCACACACACACAATGCAAGAGCGAATCGGGACAATTGACAGCACATTTCATCAGGGAATGAGCACTCTCAGTTTTGTTTGGACTCCTCATTCCCAATTCAAAAAGGGGTTTCATCCATGTACTCAATAATCTCTCATTTCTTTTACTAAAAAAAAAGAAAAATATTGTCCCAGATATAAGCTCATAAATCACGTGACACCAAAGAATGCCAGCAGTGATGATTGCAGGTCGAAGCTGGCTGTGAGTCATGAATCACATGATAGCTGGTTAATGTTGTACCCCAGAGTGAATTGGATAAATAGTCTCCAGTGTCCACTGACAGTAAAGGAACCAATTGGAAATTTCAGTGGTGTCTCTCTCTGATCCCCAGTGGGTATGGACTGTACAAAACTGCCCCTAATCTGGCACAAGTGAGCATTGCCTGCAGGCCACGATGCCTGATGTGGGAAATAAAAGGCGGCCACAGATGTTTTCCAAGGCTCAGTGGTGGGGCTCTTGCCTCTGAGTCGGAAGGAGTCATTCTTAAGGGGTTGAGACACATCACCGGGCGATAGTGAACAGTTGCACCCACCCACACTGCACTGAATCTCGGAGCGAGTGATGCTGACACTGGATTCGGTAAATGGAGGAAGCATTCTTCTTCTGAACAGTAATATCACTCGCCTTGGTGAGTGTCACATTCACAGAAGAAAACTAACAGAAAAATGCTGAAGTCAAGTTTCGAATGAACTAATTGCTGATAGGTCAGATAACGCCGAACTCAATCGAAGGTGCTGAATAACATGAACTGAAAGATAAATAATGGGCTTCAGGCAACACATAACTCAACCTTAAACACGAATACTTACTGCAAGAAGCCAGGCTATTTTAAAGACCTATGAGAATAAAAGTGTCAAATGGGTTGGGGATGAGCTGGGAATCTTCCTGCTGGCTGGCCTCTCACAGGCTCAAACTGACAGGGCCAACTGGTATTTGGCTTGAAATCAAATACTAAGGCTTCTCTTCCCTTCATTGCCGAGATTTCCAAATGCTCGAGATTCTTGAACATTTTAGATCCTGCCGGAATTAAAGGGCAGTGCCTGGAATGTGAGAGGGCAGAGTGCTGGGCGGAGAGAAAATCCTTCAGTTTCTCTGTAGTCAAGGATGAATTCAGCCCCTGTTGTGGAATGATTGAGGTTTGCCCATTTTTTGTGCCGATGGATAGGTATGGTTTCCTGTCAGAGATTGAATGGTTTGTCCCATGACAATAACAGCCGATTGAGCTGGGGCTGACGATTTTACTGCATCTACCACCTGCAGGACCAGTTACCCGAAATTCTGCTGAACCTGTTGTATTGTTCATTATTGAGTTCTGCTTCCTCTTTTTGCATCAGCTGCAGAGATGGATCTTTTTCCGATAAAGCTCTCATCCAAGTGGTCGGTGTATGTGTCCAATAAAAATAGCAAGACTTCCAATGACATTTCAGCCAAACGGGCGGCCCAGATTATCAACGCTGGGACCAAATGCCAATTCTCAAAATAAACCTGCTCCATATAGAGCTTGGAGGACGATCAGCAACACAAGGGCAGGGCCAGATCTCAAAGTGCAGAGAGAACGCGTGCAGAGTCATGCTCTTTTCACCTTTAAAAGTACAACTCTGTCCCAGAAACTCGGAATTCCCCCTCTTGCTGCACTCCAACACAAGATCGGACAGTTGAATTAATCAGCCTCTCCTGCCTACTGCGAAGCCCCACTGAAAGACAGCATTGTGTTTGGGAACTTATATAGCAGTGGGCTCAAGAGTCACATCATTAGTCCATCCTTCAATTCTCAGCAGCTCATCACAATACTCCTTGGCCTACCCCTTCACACTTTCATTGCACAAATCAATGTATCAGTTGTAGCTCAGTTGGTTACACTCTTTCCTTAAGTCAGAAGGTTGTGGGTTCAAATAGCAGTCCAGAAACTTGAGCACCAACTCCAGGCTGACACGCCCGGTGCATAACTAAGTGAGTGTAACGACACTATTTTAAAAGCAGAGCGGGGGAGTTCGCCCCAGTATCCTGGGCCAATATTTATCCCTCAATCAACACCACTAAAACCAGACTGAGCTGGAATTTCCATTCGGTTGCATGGGATTTATTGGCAGATAAGATCGCAAAATTATGTTGAGCGCAACACAGCCTTCTGCAATAGTTTGCACCGGTTTTAAACACATCGTGCAAGAAGCCGATCCCGCCCACAAAACTGACCACGCCCCAGGATGAATTCATCTCAATGGGAGCTTCCGCTAACTGCACTTGCTTGTGGGCCTTTAAGAAAACTCCAAAAATTAAGCTGGAACTTTTGGGGGCAAGTTTGCGAATAGGCACATTTTGAAAGTTTTATTAAAAATAGACATTTGTTAAGGAACTCAGCGCTGCACACCAAACTCACCTGAATATACTTCATGCATTTTTAAAAGTCATTTTCAGTCACTTAAAATGGGTTACACACATGCAAGGGACCTGATTTAAAGTGCTTATCTTTTGTGATAAACCCAATTTCAGCTGTATTAACTGCATCAAGTTCCCACTCAAATACATCAAGGATTTTTTTTTAAACCACTGCCCGATCGCACTGGTTCATTGGTAGATTTTGCATTTGGCGATATGCAAATGAGTTTGAGCAGAAACTCCAGGGTGGTGAGGGGGGGCAGGGGGCGTGGGGGGAGGGGTGTGAACATGTTTCAAAATGAATGCAATTTGCACTGGAATCCACGCCATGATCTGGTCATTATCACATTGTTGTTTGGGGGAGCTTGCTGTGTGCGAATTGGTTGCTGCTTTCCCCCACATCACAACCTTCCCTTTTATTCGAAAATTCCATTTCACAAGAGCAGGGCACCAGCTGCCATACAAACAAGACGAGTAACCCCCAAAGCCACTAACTCCTGAGTTATCCTCCCCTTGGTACTGAACTGGTAAATCAGAGCAGATGCACAGAGCAGGACTCTCTCTCACTGCACCTTCAGACAACCTCTCAAAGTTCACAGATAACCAACTCCTGGGCCCAAGCAAACTGCACCTTCAGAATGCCACCAGCTATAGCATCCCTCAACTCCCACCACACTGCTCTCAGTCCAGGAGAGCTAACAATTTCTGGACTATTTTCCATCTCTCCTTTTCCCCGTACTCATTGTTTCCATTGGTGGTCTTTGTGAAGGGCTTTCGTAGTTTTTAAAACCCTGCCTCTTGTTCTAATGGATAGTGCAGGAAGGTGCAGTGGCGATTGAAGATCAGCCATGATCTTGCCGAATGGAGGAGCAGACTCAAAGGGCCAAATGGCCTACTCCAGCTCCTATTTCTTTATGTTCATCGAATGGTGCTGAAGAGGTGGTCTGATCTGGGAACCCAGGCAGCAAAACCCAGCTCTGTTTGGGCAATTAACCTCAGTTATCTATGCCAAATCAACATGTAATTCGTAGATCAGCTCACCATTAACAGTCAACTGTTGGGCTATTCCCATCTTGCTTATGTCACCGATAGAGCTATTTTGCATGCGTTTTCCCCAAGCCCTGTAAATGTGTTCTCTTTGAATATTTATCCATTCTGTAGAGGTGGGCCAACTTTGTGCAATTTGGAGAGGAGCTCTGTGTTCCAAGTTTGCCCACAGCAGTTCTGAACTTGCTGCCCAAATTCCCATCTCGTAACACAAGAATGACCTGCATTACCTCTTCATGCTTCACTGTAAGGCTGGCATTCAATGATTGCATATTTTAAAAGATATTGAGGACCGGTCGTTAAGTTCAATTCCGTCAGATTCACGTCAATCTTCTTTGACCACATCCCTATAAAGCATCATCAAAGACTGTTTTCAAAGACTATTCTAAAAAGGGTGAAAACTGGAATAAAGAGCTCTCTCCAGCCTCCCAAACTCAAGTGATCATATTCATAACTGGAATGAAAGAGCACATAACAGCCTGCCTGACCAGCAATTAACAAAATCACCAACTGACAGATCCATTAAATTCAACAGTAACTTCATGGTGAAATACAAAGACAGCACATAGGGCAAGGATAAGGCATCCAGTTAGGCAGCTACACAGAAGAGTTCCAAAATTCATCAATAAAGGAAATTCTAACCGAATGACCCGCTGCAGGCCTGTTAAAGAAATAACTTGCATTTATATAGCACCTTTCACAACTCAGGGATATACTGGGATTTCCCCTTAAGCCGTGGCTACATCGGTTTTGAAAGACCAGGTTATCTCCCCAAGATTAGTGGAAGATCATTTTCAAACAGTCCTCAGAGGAAGAAATGCCCTGATGCATTGGCCTGCAAGAGTTTTGATCATCCACAAAGCTAACCCTACATGAAGTAGGCTGGCCATGAAAATGGAGGGACTGGTACCAAAATAGTTAAAGATGTTCCCAAAGTCAACTGCAATCTTAAAGAAAGTAAAATCATTAAAAACAAATTTGGCCATTGAGGGCAGTACATTAACTCTTCAATGATGGCATTTAATTGTATTTTCAGGGTTCAAAAGGTCAGCGAATGATGGCTGACAACCAGAGGACGAGGGAGAAATCAAGAGGGATAGTGTAGAGGAGTGAAGACACAGTCAAAGGGAACCTGTTGAGAAGGTTTCTGAAAAGGTCAGTGGCAAGGCCCAGGAATTTGTCAGACAATAGTATCTTCTCAAAAGTAATAGTCCCGGCTGTTTCAGACCATAGCATCACTCTGATAAACTGCTTCAACCAGAAATATCAAGGTTAGGGTCAGACTTGTTCTATCCTAATTATCCAGATAAAAAGCACATGTCTTTATATAGAATATTTCAGGTCTTCAGGATGTTTGAAAGTGCTTCACAAGAACGAAGTAGTTTTAAAGTGTAGTCACTGTTACCACAGGAAACACAGCAACCAATTTTCACACAGAAAAGGTCCCACAAACAACAATATGACGATAATCCGAGAGCCGGCACCTCTGACAGCGAAGCACTCCCTCAGTGCCGCATTGGAGCGTTCGCCTAGATTTTGTGCTCAAATCTCCGGAGTGGGACGAGAACCCACAACCTTCAGAGGCGAGAGTGTTAACCCACTGAGCCAGGGCTCATGCCAACAAATGACCAGCGAATTGGGTCTTGGTGGCATTGAGGAGAGGATGCTGGGAGAATCCTCACTCCATGATGCCAACAAACCTTTCACATCCACCCAAACAGGCCGACAGGGTCAGACCTCATCTAAAAGGTGGTACCTCTGACAGTGCCGCACTCCCTCGAGAGCAGCACGTACATTAATAGCGGACGTTGAGCAAAGCTTTCACAGTATAGAAAGCAAAAGAGCACAGAGCTGATGCATCAGGTTTGGCATCAACAATCGTCATTCATTCAGCTACAGAAATATGAGCTGGCACAGTACCAAGCTCTGGGTAAAAGTTTACTTTCAATCCTGACCAATGCAGTCCATGGTTTCTCAGCACTATGATGTGCAATGAGAATTCCTTCCTCTTAACACGGTCAAATCTGACTGCCTCCTTCACATAGCTGCTTAATCAGTTGACTGTCATGAGAATAAGCAAAGAAAGAGCAGGATTTGGGAGTTGACATCACTGTCAGCAATGGCTAGAAGTGATACTGCTTGATTCTCCCTCGACCGATTGTAATCCATTCATTAGAAACTTAGAAAATCTCGCCCAGCTTCCATAAGACTGTAGAAAATAGTAGCCCCTGTGTTCCATTTAATACCATGTTTTGTGATGTCGACTCATTTCCATTACTGATAAACAGTAAGATCGGCAGTGCTCCACTCCTGTGCTGCCTCTTGTTCCGTCTTTGGGCTTGGCAAAATATTGGAACGCCAACTGCCAAAGGGAAAATATTTCTCACCTCGCAGTCCTAATCTGAAACAGATGAGTAGAAACCAGGAGAGGGAAGGGACAGAGAATTTGCAGCCTTACAAGTTGCTCATGAGTCTTTCCCACCAGGACCGCCACCTCAACCGGGAATGGAAGGAAGTCTGCCGTCTATCTCCCCCAACTGGAATGGCAGCAGCCAGCTCCCCCTCTCATCAGACATAGATGGGCGGCCCCGGAACGAGGGATGCATTCAGGACAAACCACTTCAGTTAGGACAGGGAATTCTCTGCCACAAACAGCTGTTGAAGAGTCATTTAAAAGGGGACTGTCACTGACCTCATCTCCTCGGGAGATCTTCCCTCCATGGCTGCCAACCTCATTCTCCCCCAACCACTAACAGCCCGCTCTACCTCCTTCCCAAGATTCATCAACAAGACCGCCCTGGTAGCCCCATCATCTCAGCCTGTACCTGCCCTGTGTCACGCACATCGGAGGTGCGACAACAGTCACGGAGTAACTCTGAACAGTTATGAAAAAAAACAGACTTTGTCTTGACAAAAAAATGAAGCTTATTTTTTTTAAATGAACAACAGTCCAAAATGGTTGCCGAGGAGAAGGGAACCTTTTGTACAAATAGTGCGATCACCATGGGGAAAAAAAACAGAATGTCTCCAAACAGGTGGTGAGAAATGACAGTTTTACCTTTAAAAACAGAGGGAGAGGAAAGCCTGGCTACCCGACCTGAACCTGACGAAACCGGACTACACGTGCCGGGGTTGGGTCAGGTCGGGTCGGGTCTATGTTCCAAGTCCAGCACTCGAGCTCAGGTCAGGTCGGGTCGGGTCAGGCTCGGGTCGGCTTGGACAGTGCCGCTTCCGGGAAGTCATGGGATCGGGCTTACCGATGATTCCCCACAACTCCATCTGCAGGAATCGCCTGCTGCTGGAATGGATGAACGACATTCGTGTCAAGTTGGGCACGAAAACAAATTGAAGGACTCGGGCCCGGGTCAGGTTCGGGTTGACTGTGGTCGGGTCGGGTTTTAATTTTATACCCGAGCCAGGCTTTAAGGGGGAGGGAGAGGGAGACTGACCCAGAAAGTTAAGCTACTTGTAACTGCTGGTATTCCAGAAAGCACATGCCCTTGCTGGGAAAAAAATCTGACATCTACATTAGAGGCCTGCTACCTGACCTGAAGCTGATGGGACCCGACAACATGTGTCGGGTTGGATCGGGCCCATCTTCAGGCTCGGGACGGGTTGGGCAGAGTCCAAGTCGAGGCCGGTTGGGTCGGGTATGCAGGGCCAGTGCTCTGCCGCTAAGTATTAAAAATAGGGGGGGGGGGGGGGGGGGGGGAAAAAAAAAAAAAAAAAAAAAAAAAAAAAAAAAAAAAAACTTACCTGAGCTGGGTGTCCGGGACTAAACGGAGTTTGCGCAGTGAGCAAGTGACGTCACTATGACGTCATCACGCATGCGCGGCAGCTTCGTGGAGGTTCTGAGTTGCGAGGTAAGTAAACGGATGGCTGGGTCGGGCTCGGGCTTATGGTGGTTCAGGTCAGGTTCATTTACCCGACCTAAAGTAGGCCTCTAATCTATATCATTCAGCAAAGAGAGAGAGAGAGAGAGAGAGCTGGAAGTGACCCACCATCTTCAACAGAACCTTCAATCAAGAAATAAATTTACCATCACAGACCTGCACTTGAGCCTCAAGAGAATTTAACAGGTTTATCATAAATCTTCTTCCCCTGCTAAAACCCACCAACCTCTTTCCCTCCTTTACCTATTTCTTCTCGTGTGTGCGAGTGAGTGAATGCAGTTACGACAATTTCAGGATAAGGCATATTGATCAATAAACAGTTGACTTTCAGTTTTTAAAACCCTTTAAGAAAACGTGTCGCTGTCCATTTGAAAAATAAAACATAAAAGGGGCTAAACCCTTAATACAAATACACGTGCTGCAGTCAGGTGGGGAGTTGAACAGTGGAAACCACCCAAGTCACACCACGTGCCCCAGAACACCCACGGATCTGATTTCTTCCTATCTCAACTCTATTTTTTCTCCCCTTGTCCTATCTCTTCCCACCGACATCTCTGACTCTTCTGATGCTCTGTCACTTCAACAGTTTCTAGTTTCCTGGCCCTAACTGCCTCCTCTTCACTATGGACGTCCAATCTCTCTACACCTCCATCCCCCACCAGGAAGGTTTCAGGGCTCTCCGCTTCTTCCTTGAACAGAGCCTCAACTAGTCCCCATCCACCAGCCCCCTTCTCCGCCTGGCTGAACTTGTTCTCACATTGAACAACTTCTCCTTCAACTCCACTCACTTCCTCCAAATAAAAGGTGTTGCTATGGGTACTCACATGGGTCCTAGTTATGCCTGTCTTTTTGTGGGGTATGTGGAACATTCCTTGTTCCAGTCCGACTCAGGGCCCCTTCCTCTCCTTCCAGGACACTGATGAATATATCCGTGCCGTTTTCTGCTCTCGCACTGAACTAGATAATTTCATCAACTTTGCTTCCAATCTCCACCCTTGTCTCACCTTCACAAAGTCCATCTCCAACTCAACCTTTCCTCAACTTCTCTGCCTCCATTTCTGGGGACAGGCTACCAATCAAAAAGCCCACCAACTCCCACAGCTACACTTCCGCACATGCTGCTTCCTGTAAGGACTCGATTCCATTCTCTCAGTTTCTCTGTTGCATCAGTTCTGACGATGCAACCTTCCATACTAGTGCTTCTGCTAGGTCTTCCTTTTTCCTCAACCGAGGAATCCCAACCCCCAATGTGATTGATAGGGCCCTCAACTATCAGCTCTCACCCCTTCCCCTCCCTCCCAGAACCACAATTGTCCTCACCTTCCACCCCACCAGCCTCCATATTCAACCAATCTCCATGCTCTGGTTCTCTGTTCCTAGAACATCTGAAAGTAGCAATCTGGATTTACCTCATCAACAGTTCATACACTTTGATAGTATTCCCTCTCCATCACCAGCTTGCACTTCCACATGTGCAGGAAGTGAGCTCAGATTTGCTCAGGGTTCAAAAGGTCATGATGATGTCACCAAACACATCGTCCCCGTTCCTTTCAGCAATCCGAAGGGTGCGTTCCCTTCGTGACACTCTGGTCCACTCCTCAGTCACCCCCAATAATCCCCTCCCCTTCCCACGGCACCTGTCTATGCAAGCTCAGGAGATGCAACACCTGCCCTTTTTACTCCTCTCTCCTCACCGTCCAAGGCCTCAACACTCCTTCCAGGTGAAACAGCAATTTACGCTCACTTCTTTGAATTTAGTATACTGTATTCACCACTCATAATGTGGTCTTCTCTATACAAACACAAACTGGGCTGAACACCTCTGTTCAGTTGACAAGCATGACCCGGAACCTCCAGTCGCCTGTCATTTTAATTCTCCACCTTGCTCTCATGCTGACCTCTCTGTCCTTGGCAGTGTTTCAATGAAACTCAGTGCAAGCTCAAGGAACAGTCCCTCATCTTTCAAATCGGCACTTTACAGCCTTCCAGACTCCGGGCTGAGTTCAACAATTTCAGACCGTAATCTCTGCCCTCATTTTGTTTGCTTTTTCTTTGCCGGTTTTGGTTTTCAACTAGTTTTTCTCTCGCTTTTGCTTTCTGGATGGCAGCTGTTCATGATTCTGCCATTCACACCTCCTCTAGACACCTCTTGTTTCTTTTCTTGTCCCATTACCACATCCCTTTGGCCCTGCACCACCAACTCTTTTGTCATTTAATCTCTCCTGTCTTCCACCCTATCACAGACCTTCCCTTGGGTTCTTTTTCCATCCTCCCCCATTACACTTGCTTAAAACCTATTACATTTCTAACTTTCCACAGTTCTGAGGAAAGGTCACAGACCTGCAACGCCACCTTGGTTTCTCTCTGGTGTAAGGTCACTGATCTTAACCATAAACTCTGTTTCTATCTCCACAGATGCTGCAAGACCTGGTGAGAATTTCCAGCATTTACTGCTTTTATTATAGAAGAAAAAAAAAAGTGTTTGACCGACAGTCCAGAATCACCCAATTGGGAATGAAGAGCTGATCCAATTGGTATGGGAAGGATGGACATGTTGGGCGACCAATGGTGAAGCATGGGGCGGGGTAGTGGGAACCAGGAGGTCATGTGATGAAACTTCCAGCCAGAATTAGCAACCCCAAGTCTAGAGCGATTTTCACAGATGACAACCCAAGGAACAGCAAGAAACACCCTGTAATTTCTCTCAAATACAGTTTGTATGTTTTGTCCCAGTGGGCCTACTGTTACATTGACATCTTCCTCACAGATGCTCACAATATGCAGGGTTTAAGAACATTTTTACCAGGAAAATGCTTTCCTCCCTCCCTTGCCTCTTCCTCCTGTCCCTGCCCACTGTCCAAGGACTATGACCAGTTCTATTATCCCATTACCACTTCCTTTGGCTCTGCATCACCAACTGTTTTGTCATTTAAACTCTCCACCCTATCACAGGCCTTCCCTTTTGTTCTACTCCCCTCTCTCCCCACCCACCGCCACCCCCCCCCCCCCCCCCCACTCATCCCCAACCCTTTCACTAGCTTTAAAACCATTACATTTCTAACTTTCCCCAGATCTAATGAACGGTCATCAACCTAAAATGTTAATTGTGTTTCAATCTCCAGAGATACTGCCTGGCCTGCTGAGCATATCCGGCATTTTCTGTTTTCATTTCTGCTTTTGTTTTTCATTTAAAAGGAGATTTAGTTAGTTACCTGAAAAAGAGTAATATTGAAGGATCAAGGGAGTGAGTAGTAGAAGGGATTGGACTAGGTGATTCCTGTAGCACCAATATAGAGTTGAGGGGTGAAGTGGTCAGTTTCTGTGCCCTAATCATTATAAATTCAACGCACACAGGAGCAACCAATAGCTTCATAAAAAGGCAAGACCTAAATTCCTTTTCAAAGATCTGCTTCAGCCACACCATTAAAAGAAACACCAATATCCAGGCTTAACCATATTACGTGTTATAGAATCACTGACATTATAGCACAGCAGCTGACCATTCATGCATGCGATAGCTCTTATCTGGAGCTATCCTCTTAAATCCCATTTCCCTCCTCTATACTCATATCCTATATTCTACCTTTTCAAACACTCATGCAGTAACTTGTCAAACGACATCGTGGTGTCGGTCTCAATAGCTACTTCTCAGAAAATACCCAACTTTCCCACTTCACTCATCGAGATTGTAAACACACTATGCCGACTTAGCACTGATTCAACAACCAGTGGAAACAGTCTTGCACTCCACACCCTCTGCAAATCTTTCATAGTTTGGAAAGCCCCTATTAGATTCTGTCTTACCATACTCCCTTTCACTGAACAAGACCCATTTTCAGGCTCTCTCATTCCTAATCTCCTGCTCATGAATCTTTACATTATTCTTTCCATGAATCCAGTGATTGGGTGCCCAGATTGGTATGCAATGTGCCCAACTGTTGTCGAATAAGCTTCTTCTGTATTGCTTTTGTACTTAGTAGGTTTGCAGGGTGAATAATAAGTTATGAGACTAACTCTCATTTCTTCTGTTGGAACTCTGTCAAGCAAATCAGACTAAATCAGAGCCCTTGTCCCAACCCACAACCAAGTCAACTGCACAACCACCACTTCTCCCTGTTCTATTCTAGAAAACAAGCTGAAGGAGGATAGAACTAGATCCAAGCTTGACACACACTTTTATATTTATTTATAAAGCTACATACTACAAGCAAACACCTCCTAACCCAACAACCACAGTTTCAGTCAATATCTACTTCTCGAGGCTCAAGTAACTGTCCAGTTAATGCTCACTACCTGCATGCAATTAAGCACAATATACAATGAGCCCAACACACCGACCAGTGATACTGAGTGGGACCAGCACAGTTTAAAAGAGCAGCGGCAGTAGGAAGGAGTGAGACGGAGTTCGGAGCGGAGAGCAGTCGGACCTGTGTGAGAGCAGTCCAGGTGCGTGGCGTTTTGAAAAAAGGTCAACAGTGACATCACAGGAAAGCTGCAAGGTGATTGGTTGGTGAGTAACTGCTGTTAGGGAATAGCTTTAAATAGCTGGCTTAGTAACTAAGGTAAGAAAGGTCGACAGTTTATTTTCATATATAGTAAGTAGTATTTTTTTTAGGGAGTTCTGTAGTAACGAGGACCAGGGAAGAAGGGCCCTAGAGTAATTATTTGATATTAAGCATCTTCCAAAATGTTTAGCTTAAAGGGTTAAGTCATGGCAGGAGAGCTCAAAGCCATGGTGCGCTCCTTGTGCCCTATGTGGGAAGCTGGGAACAATTCCAGTGCCCGGGACCAGCATGTGTGCAGGAAGTGTCTCCAGCTGCTGCTCCTGGGAGCCCAGGATTCAGAGCTGGAGCGGCAGCTGGGGACACTGTGGATCATCTGCGAGGCGGAGAGTATCGTGGATAGCACATGTAGAGAGTTGGTCACACCGCAGGCTCTGACTCCACAGGCAGGAAGGGAATGGGTGACCACCAGGCAGAGCAAGAGGACTAGGCAAGCAGTTCAGGAATCTCTTGCGGCTATTCCCCTGCAAAATAAATATACTGCTTTGGATACTGTTGGGGGGATATGGCCTCTCAGGGGAAAGCAGCAACAGCCCAATTCGTTGCACCATGGTCGGCTCTGCTGCACAGGGAGGAGTAAAAAGTGTGGGAATGCAATAATTATAGGGGATTCAATTGTAAGGGAAATAGATAGGCGTTTCTGTGGCCGCAAAAGAGACTCCAGGATGGTATGTTGCCTCCCTGGTGCTAGGGTCAAGGATGTCTCAGAGCGGTTACAGGACATTCTGAAGGGGGAGGGTGAACAGCCAGTGGTCGTGGTACACATTGGTACAAACGGCATAGGTTAAAAAAAAAGGATGAGGTCCTAAAAGCAGAATATAATGAGTTAGGAAGTAAGTTGAAAAGTCGGACCTCCAGGGTAGTGATCTCAGGATTACTACCAGTGCCACGTGCCAGTCAGAGTAGAAATAGCATGATATATTGGATGAATACGTGGCTGAAAAGATGGTGTGAGGGGGAGGGTTTTAGATTCCTGGGACATTGGGACCAGTTCTGGGGGAGGTGGGACCAGTACAAACTGGACGGGTTACACCTGGGTGGACCGGGACTGATGTCCTAGGGGGAGTATTTGCGAGAGTGGTTGGGGAGGGTTTAAACTAAAATGGCAGGGGGATCAGAACCTTTGCAAGGAGTCAGAGGAGAGAGGGATCAAAGACAAGAACAAAAGACAGTAAGGGAATAAGAAAAGTGATAGGCAGAGAAATCAAGGGCCAGAATCAAACAGGGCCACAGTGAAATACAGTGGGAAGGGGACAAGTAACGTTAAAAAGACAAGCCTTAAAGCTTTGTGCCTGAACGCGTGGAGCATTCGCAATAAACTGGATGAATTAATATTGCAAATGGATGTAAACGGGTATGATATAGTCAGGATTACAGAGACACGGCTGCAAGGTGACCAGGGATGGGAAATTAACATCCAGGGGTGTTCAGTATTTAGGAAGGACAGATGAAAAGCAAAAGGCGGCAGAGTTGCATTGCTGGTTAAAGAGGAAATTAACGCAAAAGTGAGGAAAGATATTAGCTCGGACGATGTGGAATCTGTATGGGTAGAGCTGAAAAACACAAAGGGGCAAAAAACGTTAGTGGGGGTTGGATATAGACCCCCAAACTGTAGTGGTGAAGTTGGGAATGGCATTAAACAGGAAATTAGAGACGCATGCGATAAAGGAACATCTGTAATTATGGGTGACATTAATCAGCATATAGATTGGGCAAATCAAATTCGTCACAATACCGTAGAGGAGGAATTCACAAAGTGTATATGGGATGGTTTTCTGGACCAATACGTTGAGGAGCCAACTAGAGAACAAGCCATCCTAGACTGGGTATTGTATAATGAGAGAGGAATAATGGACAATCTAGTTGTGCGAGACCCCTTGGGGATGAGTGACCATAATATGATATTCATCAAGATGGAGAGTGATGTAGTTGATTCTGAGACTAGGGTCCTGAATCTTAATAAAGGAAACTATGAAGTTATGAGGCACGAGTTGGCTATGGTGGATTGGGAAAAAACTTAACTTAAAGGGAGGACGGTGGATAGGCAATAGCAAACATTCAAAGAGTGCATGGATGAACTGCAACAATTATTTATTCCTGTCTGGCGCAAAAGTAAAACGGGAAAGGTAGACAAACCACAGCTTACAAGGGAAATTAGAGATAGCATTAGATCCAAGGAACAGGCATATAAATCTGCCAGAAAAAACAACAGACCTGAGGATTGGGAGCAGTTTAGAGTTCAGCAAAGGAGGACCAAGGGATTGATTAAGAAGGGGAAAATAGAGTACGAGAGCAAGCTTGCGGGGAACATAAAAACTGGCTGTAAAAGTTTCTATAGGTATGTGAAGAGAAAAAGATTGGTGAAGACAAATGTAGGTCCCTTACAGTCAGAAACAGGGGAATTTATTATGGGGAACAAAGAAATGGCTGACCAACTAAATGCATACTTTGGTTCGGTCTTCACAAAGGAGGACAAAAATATCACACCAGAAATGTTGGGAAACACAGGGTTTAGTGAGAGGGAGGAACTGAAGGAAATCAGTATTAGTAGAGAAATGGTGTTGGGGAAATTGATGGGATTGAAGGCTGATAAATCCCCAGGGCCTGATAATCTACATCCCAGAGTACTTAAGGAAATGGCCCTAGAAATAGTGGATGCATTGGTAGTCATCTTCCAAGATTCTATAGACTCTGGAACAGTTCCTACAGATTGGAGGGTATCTAATGTAACCCCACTATTTAAAAAGGGAGGTACAGAAAACAAACAGGGAATTAGAGACCAGTCAGCCTGATGTCAGTAATGGGGAAAATTCTAGAGTCCATTATCAAAGATTTTATCGCAGAGCACTTGGAGAACAGTGGTAGAATTGGGCAGAGTCAGCATAGATTTACGAAAGGGAAATCATGCTTGACAAATCTACTAGAATTCTTTGAGGATGTAACTAGTAGAGTTGATGAGGGACAGCCAGTGGATGTGGTTTATTTGGACTTTCAGAAGGCTTTAGACAATGTCCCACATAAGAGATTAGCTTGTAAAATTAAAGCGCATGGGATTGGGGGTAGTGTATTGCGATGGACAGAAAATTGGTTGACAGACAGGAAACAAAGAGTAGGAATAAATGGGTCTTTTTCCAAATGGCAGGCAGTGACTGGTGGGGTACCGCAGGGATCGGTGCTAGGATCCCAGCTATTCACAATAGATATTAATGATTTAGATGAGGGAACTAAATGTAATATCTCCAAATTTGCAGATGACACAAAACTGGGTGGGAGGGTGAGTTGTGAGGAGGATGCAGAGATGCTTCAGGGTGATTTGGATAAGTTGAGTGAGTGGGCTAATGCATGGCAGATGCAGTATAATGTGGATAAGTGTGAGGTTATCCACTTTGGTAGCAAAAATAGGAAGGCAGATTATCATCTGAACGGCTATAAACTGAGAGAGGGGAATATACAACGAGACCTGGATGTTCTCGTACACCAGTCGCTGAAGGTAAGCATGCAGGTGCAACAGGCGGTAAAAAAGGCAAATTGTATGTTGGCCTTCATAGCGAGAGGATTTGAGTTCAGGAGCAGGGATGTCTTGCTGCAATTATACAGGGCCTTGGTGAGGCCACACCTGGAATATTGTGTGCAGTTTTGGTCTCCTTATCTGAGGAAGGATGTTCTTGCTATAGAGGGAGTGCAGCGAAGGTTTACCAGACTGATTCCTGGTAAGAGGAGAGATTGAGTCGGTTAGGATTATATTCGCTGGAGTTCAGAAGAGTGAGGGGGGGATCTCATAGAAACCTATAAAATGCTAACAGGACTTGACAGAGTAGATGCAGGGAGGATGTTCCCGATGATGGGGGAGTCCAGAACCAGGGTCATAGTCTAAGGATGTGGGGTAAACCTTTCAGGACTGAGATGAGGAGACATTTCTTCACCCAGAGAGTGGTGAGCTTGTGGAATTAGCAACCACAGAAAGTAATTGAGGCCAAAACATTGTGTGTTTTCATGAAGGAGTTAGATATAGCTCTTGGGTCTAAAGGGATCAAAAGGTATGGGGCGAAAGCGGGAACAGGCTACTGAGTTGAATGATCAGCCATGATCATAATGAATGGCGGAGCAGGCTCGATGGGCCAAATGGCCTACTCCTGTTCCTATTTTCTATCCCCAACCCACTTCTGATTACCACCCCTACCACTGCCACCTCTGCAACACCGCTCAACCACCATCTGGGTCGCCACCATTGCCACTCACCCCCCCTCCCTCTCCACCCACCCCCAACACCACCTGCCCTCAAACCCTCCAACAAACCCCACCCGCCCCCCCCGATCACATTTTACAAGGTGGGTGGGAACAAGACTCCCCTCCTTTTATTGATGCAGGCGATCACCACAGGACTGTTTGACGACTGCTGGCCCTGTGTATTGGTCGGAAAGTGTTCCAGAACAAATCTTCCTGTCCTCAGCTACAATTCACCAACACCTGAGGAGGATTGCTCCATCATGCACCAACAACTTGCATTTATATGAAGCGTCAACCAAAATTTGACACCGAATCATAAGTTATCAGGATAGATGTCAAAAAGCTTGGTCAAAGAGGCAGGTTTTATGGAGCAAAGAGAAAGAGTTAGAGGCAGCGAGGTTTAGGGAAGGGATTAATGCCTGAGGGCCTCAGCAGCTGAAGTCACAGCCCAATGGTGGGACGAGTCAAATTATGGACGCGCAAGAGGCCCGAATTGGAGGGGTGCGGGGTTGGAGGAGATTACGAGATAGGGAGGGGCGAGGACATGATTTGAAGCCACTTTTTGCAGAGAGGCGCCTTGACCTGTCAGGGTCACGTCTGTAAACATCAACAACAGTGGGAGACATCTGATATGGGTTATTACCCTGCAGTTCCTTATCTCAACTAACCATGACCTAAGGCCTGTTACACAGAGACTCTGTTGAAGGACCATCACTGAACAGGTTCAGTTGAAACAGTCACGCAAAAGGTTGAATGCTGAGAACTACAAAGATGACCGCAGCCAATCAAAACTTCTGTTGGGATCAACGACCCTTCCTATAAAATAAATAACATCCCCAAATATTGTTAGTCGGTCTGAAGCAACCTTTCCCACTGGGTTATAGGAAGAGTATTCTGAAGAAAATCGAAGGGAAGGAGCAAAGGGCAACATTTCACAGAATCACAGAACCGTTACAGGACAGGAGGCGGCCATTCGGCCCGTCGTGTCTGTGCTGGCTCTCTGAAGGATGCGTCCATTGGATAAAGGGACAGTCTGGGACAGAGGTAGGTCAGTGTGGGAATCATTCCCTTTTCCAAAACCTGAACAAGCCAGCTCCTTATCCCAATGTGTCGCCTAATGACACAAGAATCACCGATTTTTCTGAAGGCCAGGTGGGGACAGGTGGGGATCGAATTCTGAGTTCAACAACCTGAATAACCAACTTAATGTCTCCACTTCATGAGAGACAGAAGAAATTAACTCTTATTTTGAAAAGCAGACCATTCATCACCAGTTTATATTATCCGAGTTGAGGATAGCCCACTCCAAAAGCCTGCCTGTTGGGACCAAAACAGGATGAACAGCTCTCCCCTTACAATGACACTTAGGAAAAAGGGGAGGAAACTGGGGCAGGGAAGGTGACAAAGGATGTGGCTGTGACCAACAGTGCCACAAAACTAGGAAATGTGTTGAGCATCTGGGTTCTAAAATGCACTCCAGCTATATTTACTCCGATGAAGAGTCAAGGCTGGCATGAACTGATTCTACATTGTAACTTCTAACCAACCATTGGACTGTCGAATATCTGGACAGGGAAACACACTGCTATAGGGCCCGTTGCTGTAAAGGTGAAGGGTCGTGGCTCATTCTGATACCTTTGCCTGTGTGCCAACTAACATTGCTCTCGCAAACATCATGCCTAATGCGCTGTCGTGAGACCTTGGCAGGAGCAAAATGATTGCCATAATTGCCAGCATAACACTGACCACATTTAAACTTCATATGGTGGCTGTGAAATACTCTGGAACATCCTGAGGATGTGAAAGGTGCTATACAAGTGCAGGCTCCCTCTTCCTTTCTTGAAACTGATCTCCGAAACGTCTGATAGCATTCCCAAATCTCACTGTGGAACTTTGTATCTATTAATTTGACTACAGCTCACCAACCTCGTAAGCACAATACTAGAGACTATCTCAAATTGCTTGTATTTTATCAGCTAACAGTCCGGCAGTCTAGGACAGAGCAGCCTTCTTGGAAAATGAAAAATACCTCAACTAGTAAAGAACTGTAGAATCATACAGTGCTGAAGGCTGCAATTTGGCCATTGTGTCTGTGCCAGCTCTTTGAAACAGTTCTCCGATTAGTCCTACTCTCCGGCTCATTTCCCACAGCCCTGCAATCTTCCCCCTTCAAGAATTTATCCACTTGCCTTTTGAAAGTTACGATTGAATCTGCTTCCACTGCCCTTCAGGCAGCACATTCCAGATCATCAGAACTCAGCGTTTAAAAAGGTTTCCTCATATCGCCTCTGCTTCTTTTGCCAATCAGCTTGTGTTCTCTGGTGACTGACTCTCCTGCCAGTGAAAACACTTTCACCTTATTTTGTTGCGACCTCAGTGAGATCACTATGTTAAAGATATACGAGATGTGAGCCCGTAGACAAGATTTCACATTTTAAGACTTTTATAATAACTAAACGAAAAGAAATCCCCAATTAACTGAATAGTACTTGAAGTCGCTTATACACCAAATTACAAAGAAATGTATTTGCTTTACTTACTAAAATACTTGAAAACCTCACACCACAAACATCACACAGTCCTTTGTGGTTAAAAGTCCTAAACTCCTCCCAGTAACAATGGGTTCGATCTCCCAGACCTTTTCAAAATTCAATGACCTCTTCAGTCACTTCTCCGAGCACTTCCGACTTTGACATCAGTGAATAAGGCAATTCCTGCTCAGCCTGCTTGTCTCTTCTCCTTTGCAAGCTTCAATTCTCAAAACAGGTTAAACTCTTCACTGCATTTTGCTGTCACTCTCACTCTGCCACCGCTGGTTGTCTTCCTTTCTTACAGCCTGCTCTGAGGCTGCAAGCACCGAGTTTCCTTCTTACAGCCTGTCTGCCTTCAGAAAGTCTGTTAATTTTATCTGGCCTCAAAAGTCAATAACTGTTCCAATATGCAGAGTCCAGAAGTCTGGTTTCACAGAGCCACCTGGGCCTTCCGTTATTCCTAGGTGTTAACAACTGCCCGGTACATTTGCATCTTTCAAATTACTGATTCCTTGTTTTACAACCCTGAGTCTGGAGGACGAAACCCATTGTTCCTCAACTGTTAATCCTGCAGTCTCTGTTGGTCAAAAAAAAACCTCAATCGGTGTTCTCTGTTGCCCTGGTAACTAAGACTTCGATCTTGTCCTTTCGCAGCGTGGATATGAGGTCACCTAACCTTCCAGGCTTCATGAACATTTGTCAAAAATCACAATTTTTAAAACAATCATGTTACTCGGTCCAGCAATCATAACACTATTTACCCGATCAAAGCCATTCATGATTTTGAACGCCTCTATCAAATCTCTCCTGAACCTTCTCTGCTCTAAGAAGAACAACCCGAGCTTCTCTAGCTTCTTCACTGAACTGAAGTCTCCCCGCCCTGGTACCATTCTGGTAAATCTCCTCTGCACCCTCTCCAAAGCCTGGCCATCCTGCCTTAAGTGTGAGAATTAATAAAAAAAAACACTGAAGAATTGGACACAATACACGAGCTGGGGCCTAACCAGTGATTTATAAAAGGTTTAGCATAACTTCACTCCTTTTAAACACTATGTCTTTATTAACAATAACAGGATCACACTTTTTTTTTTAAAAACAGCCTTCTCAACTTGACCTACTATCTTCAAAGATTTGTCTACATACAACCCAAGGTTTCTCTGTTCCTGCACCCCCTTTAAAATTCCACTCTGGTTTATATTGTTTCTCCTCATCCATGCAAAATCCATCACTTCACACTCCTCTGTTAAATCCTATCTGACATATATCTGCTCATTTCAACATTCTATGCCCTTCTGGAGTTTGTTAATATCCTCCTCATTGTTTACTGCATTTCCAAGTTTTGTGTCATATTCAAACTCTGAAATGATGCCCTGTGTATATTGTTCTCTCAGGATCAGGTCAACTTGTTCCATTACTCTCATTCTTGTAGTTAACTTGGCTGCCAATCGGTGTTCAGCAATGCCCAGCTGGGAGGGACTGGGAGATCTCAGCCAGACACCACTGGCTCATCCTGTCCTGAGCAAAGGGAGAAAAACATTTAACCATTCCTTGCACCAGTGTTTTGTGAACACGTGACAAATTTGCCAAGTGACAGCAAGGTGTTGGCACAGCAAGCATACGACACAGCAACTGTGAACAGACTGGTGCATTTAGTTAAGCCTTTGCAGATATTGGTCTTGATGACTCAACAATGGGGGCATGTGTCAATTACAAATGCACATTCTCTATGCCCAATGTATCCTTAGCACCTTCTAAAATGACACTGATAGTTTTCCCTGCTTTAGTTATTTCAATATACAAAGATAAGACTCAAGTCTGCAGTGTTATTGGAATGCTCTCCCCTTTCCTGTGTGGGGTCAGTTGCAACAACACCCAACACAAAGGAAGATGGATTCATACTGAGCACAAAGGAAGATGGTTGTGGTTGTTGGAGGTCAATCATCTGAGTTCCAGGACATCACTGCAGGAGTTCCTCAGGGTAGTGTCCTAGGCCCAACCATCTTCAGCTGCTTCATCAATGACCTTCCCTCCATCATAAAGTCAGATGTGGGGATGTTCGCTGATGATTGCACAATGTTCAGCACTATTCGCGATGACTCAGATACTGAAAAAGGTTGTGCCCGTATGCAGCAAGACATGGACAACATTCAGGCTCGGACTGTTAAGTGGAAAGTAACATTTGCGCCACCAAATACAGGGCAACGATCATCTCCAACAAGACAGAATCTAACCCTCTTCCCCTGACATTCAATGGCATTACCCAGCATCAACATCCTGGGAGTTACCGTTGACCAGAAACTGAACTGTGGCTACAAAGGACCATCAGGAATTGGGGAATCTCTGATGATTGACTCACCTCCTGACTCCCAAAACTTTTTCACCATCTACAAGGCACATGTCAGGAATGTGATGGAATACTCTCCACTTGCCTGGATGGGTGCAACTCCAGCACAAGAATCTCAACACCATAAAAGGACAAAGCAGCCCACTTGATTGGCACCCCATCCACCACCTTAAACATTCACTCCCTTCACCATCGGTGCACAGTGGCTGCATCATCCACAGGATGCACTGCAGCAATTCACCAAGGCTCCTTCAACAGCACCTTCCAAACTCTCGACCTCTACCACCTTGAAGGTCAAGGGCAGCAGATGCATGGGAACACCACCACCTGCAAGTTCCCCTCCAAGCCACACACCATCCTGACTTGGAACTGTATCGCCGTTCCTTCACTGTCACTGCGTCAAAATCCTGGAACTCCCTCCCTAACAGCATTGTGGATGTACCTACCCCACATGGACTGCAGCAGCTCAAGGAGAGGCAACTCACCACCACCTTCTCAGGGTCAATTAAGGATGGGCAAAAAATGCTGGCTTTGCCAGTGATGCCCATGTTTTGAGAATGAATTAATAAATCACACACTCAAGAAGCTCAATCTCATCAGGAGAAAGCAGTGCTCTTGACTGGTGCCCAGGGTCAATATCCTCCACCAGAACACCACGGCTGCAGTGTGTACAATCCATAGGATGCACTGCAGCAACTCAACAAGGTTATTGAGCAGAACCTCTCTTCCCCGATGACCTCCACCACCAAGAATGGCAACAGCACAAATGTTATGGGAACGACATCACCTCCAAGTCACACTCAAGACATATATCTCCGTTCCTTCACTGTCGCTGGATCAATATCCTAGAATTCCCGATATAACAGGACCATGCGAGCACCTTGAACAAGAACTGCAGCCATTCAAGGAGAAGGTGCAGCACCACATTCATAGAGCAACTAAGAATGGGCAATAAATGTGGCCTTGCCAGCGTCACCCTCACACATAGGGGAAAAAAGGCTGATGATATCATCGTGCCTGAATATCAAGGAATTCCTTTCTCCTGAAGCTTTTCCTGAGGTTGGCCAAGATTCCTATTCCCTGCAGATTCCTTCAGTGGGACATCCACAGCTTCCGAGAAGCCAGAAAGCCAAAAATATCTGAACAGACCTGGCTGCTCGTTTCATCCAACTTACTCCTGTAAAAAGTAGAGGCTTCGACCCAAACATTTTTGCAACAGAAAAACAAAAAAAAAAAACAATACTGGAGAATAAGAGACAAGCTGGTGTGAGTGGAGATACTCTCGGGGCTCTGTATGGAAGGAGACCAACATGTGCCAGGTCACCTGTCTGTAACGGTATCCTCATGTGAATCTTCATCGTGAAGTCTCCCCAGATACCACTGACCCAGGCCAGAGCCCAGTGGGGTGTAAAGGACGCAAAATGAAGGAGAGAAGTACCTATTCATAATTAACTGGGTAGAGTGAAGCTTGACAGAATTAGGCAGATACGGGAGGTTTAAAGACAGCTCCTCAGACTGACGAAAGGTGAGAAATGGTGATCCACTGGGATTAGTGCTGGCACAACTGCTGTTCAACACTTACATAGAGAAGGCATTTCAAAACTTGTCCAAACCTAAGGTACATAAATATAAAAGACAGTCGTCAATAAATCCAGTAAGGAATTTATGAGAAATTTCTTTACTCAGAGAGTGGTTAGACCATGGAACTCTCGACCATGTGAAATGGTTGAGGTAAAACAGCATAGATGCAGCCAACATCATAAAAGGTGAACACAATCCAGTTATTATCATGTTGCTGTTTGTGGGAGCTTGCTGTGCGCAAATTGGCTACCACGTTTGCTACAAGAGTGGCTACACTTCAGAATTATTTATTGGCTGTAAAAGCACTTTGAAACGTTATGAGGTTGTGAAAAGTGCTATAAAAATGCAATTTTTTCTTTCATTTAAGGGAAAGCTTGATAGGTACATGCGGGTGAAAGGAATACAGGAAAGGACTGATAGGATTAAATGAAGCAAAGTGACGGGAGGCTGTTGTGGAGCAGAAACACCGGCACAGACCCGTTCAGTGGAATAGCCAGTTACTGTGTTTAAAGATTCTATATAAAAAGAAGTATTCAATCCAACACAGAAATCTTATGAGCCAGGACGGTGATGAGCAGGTTAGGTTTTTGAATGACGTATCCCAAGACTGTGGAATATCCTGTCCATTTTGTGCAAGGCCTGAACATATACTGCAGAAATAATATCAGTTCTCCAGCACACAGTTCACTACCTGCTTGCACATGACACAAGCCTACACTCGTGTCAGTCTACTCTGACTGATCTCAGCACTCAACTCTGAGCTCCAGAACTACATCAGGTTACTGTTCTTGAGCAAAGGCACATTATCTGGGGAGATATCTTCCATACATAACTGAGGGAATGCTGCATTGTCAAAGTGCCACCTTTTGTTAAATCAAGACCTAATCTGCCTGTTTAGATGGACATAAGACATCCTGTGGCACTATTTCTGGAGGCTAAAAGGGCTCTCCTAGTGTCTTGACCAACATTCTTCAGTCAATCAACACCATGAAAAATAGATCATCCAGTCATTCATTCCTTTGGGTACAGGTGGGATCTTGCTGTGTATAAAATGCCTGGGGAATGTTGTTCTGGAGGTGAGACATACTTCAGAAATAGGTTCATTGGATACGAAGTGCTATCGGACACCCTGAGGATATGAAAGATGCTGTATTTAGCGACTTAACATTCCTTACAGCCCAATTCCAAACAAAACCGAGACTGATATTAAATGGCAGAAGTGCTGGAAATACTCAGCAGGTCAGGCAGTATCTGCGGAGACAGAAGCAGAGTTCACGTTGCAGGTATCTGACCTTTCATCCGAACTGGCAAAGGTTAGAAATGTATTCGGTTTTAAGCATGTGAAGGGGGTGGGATAGGGCAGAGGGCAGGAAAGATTAAAAGATAAAGATGTCATGGGACAAAGGCAAAAGGGGAGTGTTAATGGTTGCAGTGAACAACAAAGCATTAATGCAGACAGAGGGTCAATGGTAGAATAATGGACAGATGAGGTGCTGCTCCTCGAGCTTGCGTTGATGCCCATATCCAGAAATATAATACGTAATATTATTCTTCAAACACACAGATTCCTATAACCAACACATTTCCTACCAAAGCCAGACACATTTTCATCTGCACCACCTGACTCTATCAGAGAAACACAATGGACAAACCTGCACTTCATTCTCATTACAAACTTTCTCTTTTAGCAACCAATGCCATTTAATATGAGCACATCAAATCTATCGGAAGATCCAAGGACTCCTAGTTTCTAACCCTCAAACAGCAGCTTATTCTCGGAGCTTTACTTAATTCCAGCAATTAATAAGTGACCAGTAATGGTGTATTACAGACATGTCCAAATCTAACTATTACATTACAAAGACAAAACCGGATCACACAGTCTGCATGAAGTCGCCAACCCTCCTGGATTAGCCTGGAATGTGCAGGAATTAAAGATTAATTTCCAGGATACTGCTGCGAGCAAAACCCAGGAGAAAAACCACCAGGACATGAAAAGAAAAATGCGCTTTTTCATCTTCTTTGAATATTCTCTATTATTTACAAAAATATTTGAGATGAGGAATGGGGCAAAAGCAAAATACTGCAGATGCTGGAAATCTGAATTAACATCAGAAATTGCTGGAAATACTCAGCAAGTCAAGCAACATCTGTGCAGGGAGAACTGGAAAACTTCAGCAACTTAGCCTCCAACTTACATCCTTCTCTCACCTTCCTGTGGTCCATCTCTCCAGTTCTGGGGATAGGGTATCCATGAATATTCACTAAGCCTTCCACAGCTACCTTGATGACGCTTCCTCACTCCCTACTTTCTGTAAAGACTCTATTCCATTCTCCCAGTTTCTCTGTCGCTGTCGCATCTGTTCAGATGACACAACCTTTCACAATAGTGCTTCTGATATGTTTTCCTTTCTCCTCAACCAAGGACTTCCCCCCCCCCCCCCCCCCCCCACCCCCACCCCGCTCCCCTCCTTCCCCCCACATCACTTTGGTTGCCAGGGCCTTAGACTGTGTCTGACCCATTTCCTGCACTTCTGCTCTCACCCCTTCCCCCTCCTCCCACAACCACGATGAAGTTCCTCTTGTCCTCACCTTCCACCCCACCAGCTCCCATATTTAACAGATCCTCCCCTGCCATTTCCACTGCCTCCAATGTGATGTCACCACCAAACTCATCTTCCGCTCCCCTTTCATCCTTCTGAAGGAACCGTTCCCTCTGCGACATCCAGGTTCACTCCTCATACACCAAAATCTGTCCCCTTCCCAAACTCCCTTCCCACGCAAACGCAGGAGATGCAACACTTGCCCTGTTACCTCCTCTCTCCTCACCATACAAGGCCCCAAACACTCCTTCCAGGTGAAGCAGCGATTTCTGTGTACTACTTTCAATTTAGTATACAGTATTTGCTGCTCACAATACAGTCTGCTCTATACAGGGGAGTTCAAACAAAGCCTGGGTGACAGCTTTGTGGAACACCTCTGTTCAGTCGACAATTATGACTCTGAACTTCCAGTCGCCTGTCATTTTAATTCTCCAACTTGCTGTCATGCTGACCTCTCTGTCCTTGGCAGTGTTTCAATGAAGCTCGAGGAACAGCACCTCATCTTTCAGTTAGGCACATAATAGCCTTCTGGACTGATCATTAAGTTCAACAATTTCAGACCGTAATCTCTGCCCTCATTTTGTTTGTTTTTTCTTTGCTTAAAACCTACTACATTTCTAACTTTCTCCAATTCTGAAACGCTAACTCTGTTTCTCGCTGTTGGAAGGTCACGGATCTGAAATGTTAACTCTGTTTCACTCTCCACAGATGCTGCCAGACCTGCTGAATATTTCCAGCATTTACTGCTTTTATTATTGAAGAAAAAAGATTGTTTGACTGATGGTCAAGAATCATCCAATTGGGAATGAAGAGTCTATCCAATTGGTATGGGAAGGATGGACATTTTGGGCGACCAATGGTGGAAGCGTGAGGAAGGGCAATAGAAACCAGGAGGTCATGTGATGAAACCTCCAGCCAGAATTGGCAACCCCAAGTCCAGAGCGATTTTCACAGATGACAACCCAAGGAACAGCAAGAAACACCCTGTAATTTCTCTCAAATACAGTTGAGAGTATGTTTTGTCCCAGTGGGCCTACTGTTACATTGACATCTTCCTCACAGATGCTCAAAATGTGCAGGGTTTAAGAACATGTTCACTAGGAAAATGCTTTCCTCCCTCCCTTGCCTCTTCCTCCCGTCCCTTCCCACTGTCCAAGGACTGTGACCAGTTCTTTTGTCTGACAGAATCTCAGAATTGTTACAGCAATGAAGGCGGCCATTTGGCCCGTCGTGTCTGCACTGGCTCTCCGAAAGAGCAATTTACCTAGTGCCACTACCCCACCTTCTCCCCCCTGCACATTCTTCCTTTACAGCTGACAATCCAATTCCCTTTTGAAAGCCATGATTGAACCTGCCTCCACCACACTCTCAGGCCGTGCATTCCAGATCCTAACCAATCGCTGCATGAAGAAGTTTTTCCTCATTTTGCCATTGTTACAAAGACCTCAAATCTGGCACCAAGCTCGTGGTCTATAGGGCTGCAGTGTTACCTGCCCTCCTGCATGCATCAGAAACATGCAAACTGTACAGCAGACATCTCAAAGCCCTGGAGAGATATCTTGCAAATTCAGTGGCAGGACAGGCGCTCCAATATCAGTGTCCTCTCTCAGGCCAACATCCCCAGTATCGAGACACTGGTCATGGCTAGTCAGTTACATTGGACGGGCCACATTGTCTGCATGCCTGACACAAGACTCCCAAAACAAGCTTTCTACACCGAGCTCCGTCACGGCAAGAGGCTACCAGGAGGGCAGAGGAGATGCTACAAGGATGTCCTTATAGCTCCCTGAAAAAATGTGACATCTCCACTGATTTATGGGAATCTCTTGCCCGAGACTACACAAAATGGAGAAGAAGCATCCGCGAAGGTGCCAGCCAGTTCGAACAACGTCAACATGCCCAGGCAGCGACCAAGTGTAAACAGTGGAATGAACATGCGGAAATTCCTGCATCCCATTCACTCATCTCAACAAACACCACCTGCCCCACCGAGTGTGTGGATCCAGAATTGGACTATTCAGTCACCTAAGGACCCACAATCCCGAAGTGGAAGAAAGTCATCCTCATTCCCGAGGGACTGCCGAAGATGATAATGATTGTCTCTTCTCCCAATTACCTTAAAGCTTTGCCCTCTTGTTCTCAATCCTTCCACCAATGGGAACAGTTTTTCCTTATCTAGTCTGTCCAGACCCCTCATGATTTTGAACACCTCTGTCAAATCTCCTCTCAAACTTCTCCAAGAAAAAAAAACAGTCCCAACTTCTCCAATCTATCAACGTAACTGAAGAAGTTCTTCAGCCCTGGAACCGTTCTCGTGAATCTTTTCTGCACTCTCTCTTGTCCGCTCACTCTACCAACCCGACTATGTCCTTTTGAAGTTCTACACTATCCTCCTCAAAGTTCACAATGTTTTCAAGTTTCGTATAATCCGCAAATTTTGAAATTGTGCCCTGTACACCAAGGTGTGGGTCATGAATATATATCAGGAACAGCAAGGGTCTGAATACCGACCCTTGGGGAACTCCGCAACAAACCTTCTTTCAGTCTGAAAAATATCCATTAACCACTACAGTGTTTCCTGTCACTCAGCCAATTTCGTACCCATGTTGCTAATGGTCAACACAGCAGACCACACTTCAGCTTCTAGTTTTACAGTGGTATCGACTGGTTAATTTTCTCCACCACGCACCACCACCACCCCAGCCCCCTCCCCCATCCCCGCAATTACACAATGATTATTTGGAAGGATTAAAAAAAGTATTGCTCAGCAATTCCAGATGCACACAATGCTGGATAAATGAATTCACAACACCAACCCTTGTATAATGACCATTAACTCAGAGACCTCATCAGAAACACCCAACCTCACCCATTTTATTAATCTTACTTTCTCGAACAAAATCTGGAGCTGTCTCCAACAACTGGCATTTCTACAGCATCTTTAAGTCGTAAAATTTCCCAAAATGTTTCATAGGAGCGTTAACAAAATAAAATCTAACACCAAGCCACGTAAGGAGGTAAACAAAAAGCTTGGTCAAAGAGGTAGATTTAAGGAGTATCTTAGAAAGAGAGACGGGTGGAGATGGGGAGATGTTTAGTGAGCAAATTCCAAAATCTAAAGCCCAGGCAGCTGAAGGCAGGTGGTAGAGGTCACGGGTTTGGAAGATGCTGTTGAAAAAGCTTTGTTGAGTTGCCGCAGTGCATCTTGTAGATGGTACACACTGCTGCCACTGTGCGCCAGTGGTGGAGGAAGTGAATGTTTAAGGTGGTAGATGGGGTGCCAGTCAAGCGGGCTGCTTTGTCCTGGATGGTGTCGAGCTTCTTGAGTGTTGTTGGAGCTGCACCCATCCAGACAAGTATTCCATCACGCTCTTGACTGGTGCCTTGTCGATGGCAGACAGGTACTGGGGAGTCAGGATAGAAGTTGCTCACTGCAGAATTCCCAGTCTCTGACCTGCTCTTGTAGCCACAGTATGTATATTGCTGGTCTAGTTAGGTTTCTGGTCAATGGTAACACCCAGGATGTTAATGGGATGGGATTCAGTGATGGTAATGCTGTTAAACGTCAAGGGGAGATGGTTAGATTCTCTCTTGCTGGAGATGGTCATTGCCTAGCACTTGTGTGACACAAATGTTACTTGCCACTTATCAGCCCAAGCCTAGATAGTGTCCAGGTTTTGCTGCACGCAGGCACAGACTGCTTCAGTCGCAAATGGTGCTGAACATCATACAATCATCAGCGACCATCCCCAGTTCTGACCTTATGATGGAGGGAAGGTGATTGATGAAGCAGCTGAAGATGGTTTGGCCTAGGACACTAGCCTGAGGAACTCCTGCAGCAATGCCCAGGGGCTGAGATGATTGACCTCCAACAACCATCTTCCTTTGTACTCGGTATGACTCCAAGCAATGAAGAGTTTTCCCCGATTCCCATTGGCTTCAATTTCGCTAGGGCTCAGTCAAATGCTGCCTTGATCTCAAGGGCAGTTACTCTCACCTCCCTTCTGGAATTCTGATGAGTGAACGGAATGTGGTGTGAGTTAGGATATAAGCAGCAGAGTTTTGGACAGCCTCAAGTTTAGGCAGAATGCAAAGTGGATGGCCGACCAGGAGAGCATTGAAATACTGATCTCTAGAGCCAACAAAGGCATAGATTTGGGTTTTAGCAGATGAGATGAGGCAGACGCGGAGACAGGCGACGTTATGAAGGTGGACCTAAGTGGTCTTGGTCATATATATGGCTGAAAAGGTCATCTCAGGGTCAAAATGGGACACAAAGGCTGCAAACAGTCTGGTTCAGCCTCAGTGAAGTGGGAGACGGATGGAGTTGGTGGCTAGGGAGCAGAGTTTCTAGCGGGGACCAAAAACAATGGCTTCCATCTTCCCAATATTTGGTTGGAGGGCATTTCTGCTCACCCTGGCAGTCTGACACAGCAGAAACAGTGGCAGGGTTGAGAGGGGTGGTGATGAGGTAGAGCTGGCTGTCGTTTGCATACGTGAAAACTAACACTGTGCTTTCGGCTGATGTTGCCAAGGGGAAGCATGTCGATGAAAAATAGGAGGCGTCCAAGGATGGACCCTTGGGGGTCACCACAGGTAATAGTGTGGGAGTAGGAAGAGAAGCCATTGCAGGTGATCCTCTGGCTACGACTGGATGGAGAAGAATGGAATCATGCGAGCGCAGCGCCACCCAGCTGGATTGCAGAGGACAAGCACTGGAGGAAGATGGTACGGTCAACCGTGAAATTTTCAAGACCCAGGTCAACAGATGGTTGTTCAGTAAGGGTATCAAGCAACATGAGGAGAAGTCGGGCAAATACAGAGTCGAGGTACAGATCAGCCATAACCTAACTGAATGGCCCAAGAGGCTTGAGAAGGTAAACAGTCTACTTAGTCATAAAGTTATACAGCACAGAAACAGGCCCTTCGGCCCATTGTGTCTGTGCCGGCCATCGAGCACCTCATTATTCTAATCCTATTTTCCAGCAATTGGCCTGTAGCCTTGTTCTGTTGAATACTCTAAAGCCAATATTGACCAAAAAGAGTTAAGTTGACTGATTAATTTTGCTTTTTTTTTTAAAAAAGAAAACCCCTTTTCACACAAAGAGACAAAAATTATATGAGTAATTGGCTGCAAACTACAAGATCATTGCCAGCTATGTCATTTTAAGTCTATGCTTTGTAGTCTGAAGTAAATGGTAAAAGGAACACCAACACCTTTCCTGAATAAAAATTTCCAGTGTGAGCAAGTTTCCTGTTGTAGATTTCCCAAGCAAAGTGCAGTGAGCACATTTACCCATCATGTTTCAGGAAGGTTCAGACTTGCACGCAGTGTGTTTGCACAACAGTATCCACAAAACAGTTAATAAAACTGGGACAGGCATTGTTAGAACACATATAGACTAAGTGGCACAGATCAACAATCACCTCGTGCAGAGTCTCCCACAGTCTCCAAAGCCAAAACAGGAACAGATGGAATTGTAGCAACAGGAAATGGTCATTTGGTCAGACAAGGCTACCATTGCTTGTGTGCCACCTTCTCATCAGATCTTGCAAATCCCTTTTAATCCAAAAACATAACCAGTTCAATCAAACTCATTGACACTTATCTGCTTCCATGGCCTTCCCTGTGACTTGTCCATTATTGTTTTGAGTTTAAAGAATTCTGCTTAAATTTTTCATCTTATTTTGAATTTGAGGCCCCATTTGGACAGAAAAGACACTATGTGAAGAGGAGCAGAGGAGTTCGCCCCAGTGTCCTGGCCAATATTTATCCCTCAACCAACATCACTAAAACAGATGAAAGAGTCATTAACACACTGCTGTTTGTGGGAGCTTGCTGTGCGCAAATTAGTTGCTGTGTTTCCAACATTACAACTGTGACTATACTTTTTTGTTTATTCTTTCATGGGATGTTGGCGCCACTGGCCAGGCCAGCATTTGTTGCCCATCCCTAACTGCCCTTGACAACTGAGTGGCTTGCTAGGCCATTTCAGAGGGCAGTTGAGAGTCGACCACATTGCTGTGTGGGTCTGGAGTCACATGTAGGCCAGACCAAATAAAGGACAGCAGATTGCCTTCCCTAAAGGACATTAGTGAACCAGAAGGGGTTTTAAGACAATTGATGATACTAATGGTGCCATGAAACTGAGACTAGCTTTCAATTCCAGATTTTCATTATTTAAATTATTAATTCATTGAATTTAAATTCCACCAGCTGCCGTGGTGGGATTTGAACCCATGCCCCAGAGCATTAGTCTGGGCCTCTGGATTACTAGTTACGTGACATAACCACAATGTCACTGTCACCCCCTTTATAAGTACTGCATTGTCTGTTAAGTGATTTGGGGACACGAAAGACGTTATTTAAACACAAATATTTCATTTTTTTTTTTAATTATTCTGAATTTGTCCAAATCAATTCCATCCATCCCCCCCTCAGTGTTTTGATCTCTTCCATTTGGTCTTTTGCAACAAGAACGAAACCAATTTTCCTTTGACCTTTCCTCACGGCAAATTCCCATGATTAATTTTTCCACAGAAAGGACTTGGAAAAAGTTGCTGTCTCAGTGCTGTATTTCAAAGCACAGGGTTTTAGCTCAAGTTTGAAAACAAAAGGCACCGAGACAATTGCTGGTTACTCCACATTAAACAACAGGCATTTCCGTGGGCCACAGCAGATTTTTAATGGAGCTGCAACCATTGATTGACCATGAGACAAGCACTCAGACCTAGATGGGTGATGGTACCCGCTGCTCTCCACTCTTAGAGCATCACAGAGACTAAGCCCCAAGGATGGGTTAAAACCTGCTCCACAAACACATCCAGGGTCTCTCCTAAGCAACATATTGCCTTTATAAAGCATCCTTAACATAGGAAAACAGCCCAAAGTGTTTCACAGGGGCGTTACCAAACAAAATTCAACACAGTTACATAAGGAGATATGACAACAGCTGACCAAAAGCTTGGTCGAAGGGATCGGTTTTAAGAAGGACCTTAAAGCAGAGAGAAATGGAGTGACAGAAAGGATTAGGGAGGCAATTTCGAGCCCATTATTAGCTAATCCACTACACAGAAACAACTCAATTGTCAAACATTGTTCTGGATCTGATGGCTCTCCAGGATCAAGCCTCAGGAAGATCCATCCTCCAAGTCCCACTCCCAGCCAAGTTCTAGTACTGCGGCAAAAACAAGAAATGCTGGATTCACTCAGCAGGTCTGGCAGCATCTGTGGAAAGAGAAGCAGAGTTAACGTTTCGGGTCAGTGACCCTTCTTCAAGAACTGCAAGAAGGGTCACTGACCCGAAACGTTAACTCTGCTTCTCTTTCCACAGATGCTGCCAGACCTGCTGAGTGAATCCAGCATTTCTTGTTTTTGTTTCAGATTTCCAGCATCCGCAGTATTTTGCTTTTATTCGAGTACTGCAGCATGTTCCTGCATCCTGTGGACAATTCAGGATGAAGAAAGGATTCCTGACCTTGGTAATGTCTTCTCCATTCTTCAAGCAAAGCATTATCCACACATTGTGCTTCTTTCCATTATTCCTACAGGCTACTCAGCTGCAGTACCAAGGGAATATTAATCTGACCTCACCACCCATGCAGTTTCATCCAGTTCTAGTGGACCGCCCGTGCAGTCGCTCCCAGTTCTCGTGGACCGCCCATGCAGTCGCTCCCAGTTCTCGTGGACCGCCCATGCAGTCGCTCCCAGTTCGAGTGGACCGCCCATGCAGTCGCTCCCAGTTCGAGTGGACCGCCCATGCAGTCGCTCCCAGTTCGAGTGGACCGCCCATGCAGTCGCTCCCAGTTCGAGTGGACCGCCCATGCAGTCGCTCCCAGTTCGAGTGGACCGCCCATGCAGTCGCTCCCAGTTCGAGTGGACCGCCCATGCAGTCGCTCCCAGTTCGAGTGGACCGCCCATGCAGTCGCTCCCAGTTCGAGTGGACCGCCCATGCAGTCGCTCCCAGTTCGAGTGGACCGCCCATGCAGTCGCTCCCAGTTCGAGTGGACCGCCCATGCAGTCGCTCCCAGTTCGAGTGGACCGCCCATGCAGTCGCTCCCAGTTCGAGTGGACCGCCCATGCAGTCGCTCCCAGTTCGAGTGGACCGCCCATGCAGTCGCTCCCAGTTCGAGTGGACCGCCCATGCAGTCGCTCCCAGTTCGAGTGGACCGCCCATGCAGTCGCTCCCAGTTCAATTCCTCCTCCTTGTCAATCTGTAAGGAATTACTGTCAGTCCTGTTTTAGCTAACTGCAATGAAAAGAATTGTTTACACAACTTCATGTTGCTATGAAATTTAATCTGGCCTTTGTTGTGAGCTGGGAGATGACCATCTTTTTTAAAAACAAAACAGCTGCGATTCCACTTTGCGGCAAATTAGCAGCTGTTCCTAGTTAGTTGAGAGAAGGCAAATGATACAAAGAACGCTTGCTGTGAACTCATGGAAATGTTCACAACACTGGTCGAAGCCCAGTACCATTCCACTCAGGGCTGTTTGAACCATCAACTGCAGAAAGTCAATCTCATATTTGAATGTAAACTGCAAGGTTCATCATCATCCACTGAGAATAGCAAAATGCAAAACTGTGCAAATTTCAGGACATAGTGCAACATCATGGCAAATCTCAGTTTCCAACAGTGGTGCTGAATGTGAATCAGCAAATGTAAAGTGAATCTTGCAAATACAGCAAAATTGTGTTCCTCTCAACCGCCGTAAAACTCAAAATGGACTGGTGGCGATCATCCATTGAGTAACAGAAGAAGCCGCTGATCTGAGCTATGCTGAGCAGAGACTCGATCTCACACAATTAGCACAGCCTGCACAATGGCATAAGGAACGGTCTCTTTACAGAGAAAGTACCAGAAGACTACTGCCTTAGTTCATCCTAAACATGATGCTTTATGTTATGCATCGCTACAACATAGCTTTTAAACCAGGGGTTTGCCCAGGTTTGTCCTGTCCACGAAGGGGACGACAAATCTGGCCAATTGCTGCCCCATCAGTATCCTCTCAATCATCAGCAAAGTGATGGAAGGGGTCATCAACAGTGCTATCAGCAGCACTTACTCAGTAACAACCTCCTCACTGATGTTCAGTTTGGGTTCCGCCAGGGCCACTCAACTCCAGACCGCTTTACAGTCTCGATCCAAACATGGACAAAAAGCTGAATTCTGGAGGTGAGGGGAGAGTGACTGTCCTTGACATCAAGGCAGCATTTGACCGAGTATGGCATCAAGGAGCCCCAGCAAAATTGAAGTCGATGGGTATCAGGGGGAAAACGCTCCACTGGTTGGAATCATACCTAGCACAAAGGAAGATGGTTGTGGTTGTTGGAAGCCAATTATCTCAGCCCAAGGACATCACTCCTCAGGGTAGTGTCCTAGGCCCAACCATCATCAGCTGCTTCATCCATGACCTTTCCTCCATCATCAGGTCAGAAGTGGGGATGTTCGCTGATGATTGCACAATGTTCAGCACCATTCGCGACTCCTCAGAACCCATGTCCAGATGCAGCAAGATCTGGGCAACATTCAGTCTTGGGCTGATCAGTGGCAACGAACATTCGTGCCACACAAGTGCCAGGCTATGACCATCTCAAATAAGAGAGAGTCTAGCCATCTCCTCGTGACGTTCAATGACATGACCATAGCGGATCCCTGATCATCCTGGGGATTCTCACTGACCAGAAATTTAACTGTACCAGCCATACAAATACTGTGGCAACAAGAACAGGACTGGGAATTCTGCAGCAAGTAACCCACCTCCTGACTGCCCAAAGCCTGTCCACCATCTACAAGGCACAAGTCAGGTTTGTGATGGAATACTCTCCGCTTGCCTGGATGAGTGCAGCTCCAACAACACTCAAGAAGCTCGACGCTGTCGAGGACAAAGCATCCCGCTTGATCGGCACCCCATCGACCACCTTCAACATTCACACCCTTCACCACTGACACAGTGGCAGCAGTGCGTACCATCTACAAGATGCACTGCAGCAATGCAGCAAGTCTCCTTCATCAGCACCTTCCAAACTTACGACCGCTACCACCTAGAAGGACAAGGGCAGCAGACACATGGGAACATCACCACCTGGAAGTTCCCCTCCAGGCCACACACCATCCTGACTTGGAACTATATCGCCATTCCTTCACTGTCGCTGGGTCAAATTCCTGGAACTCCCTTCCTAACAGCACTTTGGATGTACCTACCCTACATGGATAGCAGCGGTTGAAGACACTACTACCTTCTCAAGGGCAATTAGGGATGGGTAATAAATGCTGGCCTAGTCAGCGATGCCCACATCTCATGAATGAATTTTTTAAAACTAACTTTCAAAAGGTAACTGGATGACCACTGGAGGGGAAAGATTGCAGGGCTCTGGAGAAAGAGCAGGGGAATGGGACTAATTGGGTAGCTCTTTCAAAGAGCTGGCACAGACACAATGGGATAAATGGCCTCCTCCTGTGTTGTATAATTTCAGGATTGGTATATTAAAAACTATGCTATCCCACAGAACTGCTTAGCAAAAATAATCTATCTTCTACTTTGCTTCTTTCTCATTGATTCTCTTGGTCTTTCCCTCTCTGTATTTCTCCGTCACACACCTGTCTGACTGGTGCTTCTTTATCCCTTTGTTTGTATCCAACTCATTTTCTCAGCCGGAGTTTCTTCCCTTCAATCTCCTCCCTTTTCTACGATGCTCAGTATTTTATGGCTGGGTCATGCTGCTCGCTCAATTTCCATCCCTTAACCCCCTTTTTTTAAGGCCCGAGTTGTGCAGCAAAACAGCTGACAACAGAATATCCTGAACCCAGCAGGGAGAGGCCATCAGAGAGGACTTGCAGCATGCAGTCAGGAAGAGGGGTATCTGGAGAACGGCAAGACACAGGAGGACAAAATTGGGAGGGTACAGTGGGATTAGCGGGAATGGGAATATAGAAGCCCTAGAGGGGCTAGGGTGTGGCTGAAATGGGTGGGGTGGGGGAATGTGTGTGGGAGCCCCAAAGGGCTTGGCAGCGCGAGAGGGGGAAATTGATGGAGAGAGCACTGAATCCCATCTGTGACCTGAACAAGTCGCTGACCCATTTCCATTTGCAGTGGGGAATTCCTCTTTTCAGCCACAGGTCAGATCTTTGCCTTTTGCCCCATATAGTCAGTTCTGCAAACAGCCCTGAGCAATGTTTCAGCACAGAGCTGTTTCATGGCCTGATCAGGTACGATGCTCTCTCAGTATTGGCACTGCATGCAAACTCAAACTCACAGCAGACAGCTTTCCGACTGATCCCCTCCCAAGAATTTCACATCTGCTGCAACACATTCAGATGGGGGATGACTGCTGTAAGACTAATGTAGAAAACCAGAGTCACACCCATTCATTGCTCCCTCGAGAGAGAAGCTCTGGATATCTCTCCGTGCTGTCCGGATTGGCCTTGTTATTAATGGCACTGTAACCCTGTCTGATCTGCGCAAAGCTCGTTACTTGTGACTCAAGTCTGAACTAGAGCCTTAAAACTTCCTCTCATCCTCAGTCCCAGATGGGTGGGGCAACTAAAGTACAGTATTTTACCACATCTGCTGTGTATTTTAATCTTTTGACTCTATTTATTCCAGTCCAATGTCATTATTTTATTGACTAAAATCATTTCTTCCCAACGCTTCCCCCATTTAGATGGTGAGCAATGCTTGGATATGATCATTGTAGTTTAGTAAAGCAGCCAGTCTTCATACCGGAGGCTGTTGAATATCCCACCCGGTCTAATGCCACTCTCCTGCTCAATCCCCATACCCTGTAATATCCCACCCAGTCCAATCCCACTCTCCTGCTCATGCCCCATACCCTGTCATATCCCACCCGGTCTAATCCCACTCTCCTGCTCATGCCCCATACCCTGTCATATCCCACCCGGTCTAATCCCACTCTCCTGCTCGCTCCTAAACCCTGTAATATCCCACCCAGTCTAATCCCACTCTCCTGCTCACTTCTCATATCCTTTAATAGTTTCTTGAAAAAGATGGCCATCTAATGTCCTTCGAAAATAACTTAGTGACTGCACTGTGTGGCACAGAATTCCACATTCGAACCACCTGGTGTGAAGGTTCTTCCCCAATTTCCCCTTTAATTCTTCTTGATTATCTTAAATTTGTGCCTTTTCCCCACCGTCTCACCCATGAAACAAGGTCGTTGCACCCACCTTGTTTTCCTAGATTGACCTGAACAATGTCAGACAGTTAAAGAGGAATTATTGGTCTTGCAATTACCATCCTCCACATCTTAGCCTCATATTCCAATTAGTTAACTTATGTCTATTACTTTGGGAGGTGATCTTCTAAATATTTTACCTTACCAAGGACCTAAATTTCAGCTCTTTGTCCTTTGTAAATATTTAAGATATTTATAGTATCAGTAAAGGCACTGCCACAAATTTCCTAAATCTTTGCTTCCTTCCAATTTGGCCCTCACCTCTCCAAAGGGCATGAATTCCCTCATTCGGGTGCCCTCCCGCTCCAGTATTTAGTCCGAGGGGCCATTATTGATGTTTGAGCCACAAGTGTCATTAGACTAGTTGTCTGATCGTCGTCCGCAATCATGAGCCTGAGCTTCTGGTTGCTTGCCATTTTAATTCACCACCCTGCTCTCACGCCCAGGTTTCTGTCCTCGGACTGCTGCAGTGAAGCTCAACACAAGCTCCTTATCTTCCGCTTTGGCATTCTACATCCCTCTGGACCCAACAATGAGTTCAACAACTTCGGACCGTGACCTCCATTTTGATTGTTTTTTTCTATAACCATGTGCCTGTCTTAAACTTATTTTTCATGTTTTTGCTTTTGGACAGAGCTGTTCATTATTCTGCCATTAACACTCTCTCTGGACAAATGCTTTGTCTTTAACTACGGCTATTACTGCTCCCTTTGCCTTTTGTTCCATGATATCTTTGTCATTTAATCTCGCCTGCCCTGTGCCCCATCATAGACCTTCCCTTATGTTCTTCTTACCCCCATCCCCCCCACTTTCATTTGCTCAAAGCCTATTTTGTAACCGTTGCCAGTTCTGATGAAAGGTCACTGACCTGAAACGTTAACTCTGTTTCTCTCTCCACAGATGCTGCCAGACCTGCTGAGTATTTCCAGCACTTGCTGTTTTTATTGTCCTCGCGCGCATACTTCACAACATGGGGACATGGGTCATTGTATACAATCATGAGGAGGAAACTCAACTATTTTCCCTTCAATAGCCCAAGAATTATTACACACTTCTTGCTATCTTACTTGGCTGATATCAGCTGACTTGGCACAGAGCAGAGATTGAACATGAGCATTCGGATCAGTATGTTTCAGAATCCGACTTGTGACCCATCGGGGCAACTCACTTAGGCTAATTTTAGATCCATGTAAAAAAAATCCTTGTCTGTCTCCTCCACGCACTCAATTTTATTGGTGCACAAAATGCCAATTCTGTTCAAGGGCCTTGAAAGTGTGTGTGTGAAACAGTCCTTGATTTAGGATTGGAGTATACAACCTTTGAGAAACCATCAAAGTACATCATTCTCAGTATGTAATCAATTCACTAAGACACAACTGCAATCATTAGATAGATGTTATTGTACTCTTGGTTTCTGAATAGAGAGAGAGAGAGAGAGAGAGAGAAAAAGAGAGAAAAAGAGAGAGAGCGAGAGCGAGAGCGCGAGAGCGAGAGCGAGAGCGAGAGCGAAAAAGAGAGCGAGAGCGAAAGAGAGAGCGAGAGAGCGAGAGAGCGAGAAAAGAAGAAACTTAGAATAGGAGAACATTAGGATTAAGAGGAGGAGTAGGGCATAGGGCCCTCTACCATTCAATACGATCATGGCCGATCCGCGAACTCAACTCCACTTTCCCACCTGATCCCCATACAGTCCAAAAATCTTTTCAACGACTGAGCATCCACAGCCCGAGGGTAGGGAATTCCAAATACTTACAACCCTGAATGAAGAAGTTTCACTTCATCTCAGTCCTAAATAGCTTATCCCCTTATCATCAGACTAATGTCCCCTAGATGGAGACTCTCCACCTAGGGGAAACAGTCTCTCAGTGTCTACCCTGTCACGCCACATAAAAACTTTATGTTTCCATGAAGTTACTTCTCGTTCTTCCAAACGAGAATATAGGCCATCTCTCCTCACAGGACAGCTCTATCATCCCAGCAATCAGTCCAGTGAACTTGCATTGCACCACCTCGAAGGCAACTATACCCTTCCTTAGGTATGGCGACCACTGTATACGATGGTCTCAGCAAATCCCTGTACAACTGCAGCAAGACTTACTTGCTTTCGTACTCCACCCCCTTGCAATAAAGGCCAACATGCCATTTGCCTTCCTGATTGTTCGCTGTACCTGCATGTTAACTTTCTGTTGCATTTCTATAGCACCTTTCACGACCTCAGGATATCCCAAAGTACTTTACAGCCAATTAAGTTCTTTTGAAGTGTAGTCACTGTTGTGATGTAGGAAACACAGCAGCCAATATGCGCACAGCAAGCTCCCACAAAAAACAATGAGATAATGACCAGATAATGTTTTAGTGTGGTGGGTGCGTGGAATGCACTGCCAGCGGTGGTAGTAGAAGCAGATACATTAGGGACATTTAAGTGATTCTTGGATAGGTACATGGATGATAGTAGAATGAAGGGTATGTAGGTAGTTTGATCTTAGAGTGGGTTAAAGGGTCGGCACAACAACGTGGGCCGAAGGGCCTGTACTGTGCTGTACTGTTCTATGTTCTATGATGTTGCTTAAGGAATAAATATTGTTTGAATTGTGATAAAGTCAGACACTTTTTACAGGTATTTTGATCTTCTCCATATCACAGTATGAGTGGTATATTCATGTTACATTTGTCCTGGCAATGTTGCAGCTGGGTATCTTCACCAATCCTCCATGTAACAAGCATCACCATGCATTATCCGGATTCCTGCTGCTATAGAGCGCTCTGTGTAATTGGAAATCTCCTTCCTAAAGCTGCCCAATGGATGACCACCTTCTTCTCCTGGCCAGGTCATTCCATGAAGTGATGGGGAACGCTCCAGGACAGACCCATTGAAAACAGCAGGTAGTCAAACATTGGACAGCCCCACAACCCACTGGTGCCAGGACATACAAGTCCCAGAGCAAGTAAATAATTCATAGTTCTCTTTAAGATGTGAAATATGTTGCAAAACATTACTGTTTTTTTAAAAAAGTATTAATACCTGGATTAATACCTGGCCATGTGAGCCGCATGGAAGATGGCAGGATCCCCAAAGACACATTGTACAGCGAGCTCGCCACTGGTATCAGACCCACCGGCCATCCACGTCTCCGTTATAAAGACGTCTGCAAACGCGACATGAAATCCTGTGACATTGATCACAAGTCGTGGGAGTCAGTTGCCAGCGTTCGCCAGAGCTGGCGGGCAGCCATAAAGACAGGGCTAAAATGTGGCGAGTCGAACAGACTTAGTAGTTGGCAGGAAAAAAGACAGAGGCGCAAGGGGAGAGCCAACTGTGCAACAGCCCCGACAAACAAATTTCTCTGCAGCACCTGTGGAAGAGCCTGTCACTCTAGAATTGGCCTTTATAGCCACTCCAGGCGCTGCTTCACAAACCACTGACCACCTCCAGGCACGTATCCATTGTCTCTCGAGATAAGGAGGCCCAAAAGAAAAGAAATGAAATACCTGGAAAGAAGAATGTTCTCACAGACTTTCCTTCTCCTTCAACTTAACCCCCATTTTATTCTTGCTCCAAGTTTTATTTTGAGCTCCAGCTCTCCCACTTTCCTTGGAATCAATGGCAGATCTTGGCTTTTGTAAAGCAGAACAGCGCCAGGGAAAAGGTAGTCAAAGGTAGTCAATCCAGTGTCTGAAGCGATCTGAGCATCAACTGTAGAGCAGAAGAATACTGCGACCATATGGATTTAAAATAAAACAAACCAGTCTTAAATCCCATCATCTTGACTGTGATTTGCTGGGACTAAGTCAGTATGAAACTCATTCCTAATCTCTTCTTCCTTCAGATCAAATTTTCTCCCCACTATAAAGTGCATGAAAGGATTCGGTAATTCCACTTATTAACAGTACTAAAATGTGATATTTGCCCTTCAGATAAAAATAATGTCCAGATTTTGCTGTCAGTTGCGAAGTGACAGTGTTGTCTGCTGACCTCGAACAAAGCTGCCTTTAAAATCCAACAATCTATGACGTAGCTTTCATCTTTCCTGACAGTTTCATTCTGGTGCCAAGTATAGGGGCTCCCAGGCATCCAGCAACAGTGATGTCATTAAGCAATCAAACTGAACAATTCTCAGACAGCAAACCAGGAAGTTACAAGCAGGTTTTATCATTCATTTTTTAAAATAATTTTACAGAAAGAAAAATAAAGATTGGGATATACACGTTAAGGGAGAAGCTGAAATATTAAAGATTAATTTAAAAAATTAAAAATCTTTGGAACTTTTAGCAAGGAAGGGAGAAATTTAACATTCCGTAAATATAAGGTTTTCAAGGCCAGAGAGGTTGTTCAGGGGTAAATGTGACTTGGTGTGCTGTTAAAAATGCAGTTACACCTCATTCAAGGTAGAACTTTAAGGATTTTCTTTTACAAACAGCATTAAAATGTGGAAGTTCATGTCAAATCAGTGATTTCTAATTGATTTTCATCTGCAAGGACTTTAACAGCACACCCTGAGGAGGACTAGGGAAATCACTGATAGCAACTTCTGGATTTCCACGTTTAAATGCGCATGCACGCCCCCTCCCCCAACAGGTTGCAGCAGGTTTCACAAAGTAATGAGGGTGAATGCTGATGGTTTCATTGTCAATGCAACCACAAAATCTGAGCCAATATACACATGGATGCCCGAACCCAAGAAACTTCATAAAATAGAAAATAGAACAGTAAAAGGTGCCTTGTTCAATTCCCAGCCAACACTAGCTTAGGAAAAGAGGAAGAGGCCATTGGGCCCTTCGAACCTCACTACCGTTCATCCAGATCACCTGTATCTTAACTCTATTTATCTACCTTTGCTCCATATCCTTTGATACCCCTACCCAACAAAAAATCTATTGATCCATCTTGAAAGCTCTATTATCCTACTTAATTACTCAATCTGATTTTCCATAGCCATTTGGGTGAGAATGTTCAAGATTGTGTGAAAAAATGCTTCCTTTTTTTCTGATAGCTGGACAATTGGCCCTGATGGTCCAAAGAATGGGGTGGGAGAAGGAGAGAAGGGGACAAAGGTGAGGCGTCTCATACTTGGTCATGTGAAGCCAAGATCAGCCCCGGAAGGAAGCAACACTTGCTCCCGAGGTACAGTAAATGAAGGTTAGCCACATGGGTTAAGACTCAGAAGGGGCCCGGACCCCAACCTTGAGGAGGAGGAGGGAGGAGAGGAGAAAGTGATAAATTAGAAGGTGGAAAGCACAGAAATACAAGGTGCCATTGCACTCAATGCAAGTCTTCTGAAACTTAGCAGAATCTTATCTGGTTACACAACATGCAATTAAACTTGAGGAGAACACAGGTTAAAACTACAGCAGAAGCAATTCTAAAAAGGCGCAGACCTGCCTGAGATTTCAACCTCAGCATTGCTCGTTCCACCATGTTTGCAATGCATGGACCCCCATTCAAGTCGGTAAACCTAATCTATCGCCCCACCAACTGATGCTTGACCCTCCCCAAATGCTAACAAACCGTTTTGTCTAAAGTCTGGTGTTCACTTTTCTACAGTTAGTTCCTATCGCTGGCTCTCTTTCGTCCAACACAATTCATCCTAGTATTATTACATGGACAAACTTGGTAGATTTGCAGAATCTGTCAATATTCAGGAAATACAACAATGAGGTTAATGAGGTTTTTTTTAAATAACAAATTCTCGGGATGTGGCATTGCTGGCAAGTTGGCCATTTATCAGCTACTTCGGGTTGCCCTGGCTTGCTCGGCCACGTCAGAGGGCAGTTAAGAGTCAACCACATTGCTGTGGGTCTGGAGTCACATGTAGGCCAGACCAGGTAAGGATGGCAGATTTCCTTCCCTGAAGCACATTAGTGAACCAGTTGGACTTTTGCAGCAAGCCAATAGCTTCATGGTCACTTTTAGTGGTACCAGCTTTTTGTTTATTCTATTGAAATTCTCAGTGGTGTCATTGCGAGATATGAACTCACATTTGTTGGGTTACCAGTCCAGTAACTGAGCACTCCACCACTGCACCCTCAAGTGTGCACACCTGGTAAATTTTCTGAGCACATTTGACTTCAAATTCCATTAAAATAGTCACGCAAAAGACAAGTTGCACAAAGGCTGATTATAACTGGCTCGTCATCGTTACTGTAAAATTAATGCCAAGCGGATTTCACTAGCTATGTACATTAGAGTACATATCCGTATATTTTAGCTTCAGGTTTAGAATCGGTGCTTGCATACCTTATTTGGTCACACTTCAACATGAAGCGGACATTCAAGGTTCAATATTTACATTGTTCCATGTTCAGTTTACACTGACATGAGTGACAATTCATTTATTAAGAGTGCTCAACTGCTTACAATACTGCCATTACTAGACTTTAGCCACTCCGTTCAAAGAGGCAGCACCAATACTAAGATTCTCTTTGCGTTCTCAGCTATAAATAATGGTTTCCATGGCAACCGTGCATAATAATAAATATGCAAGTCTGTCAGAATGCCCTCGCTAATAAGTGACCACTAGTTCAAGCTCCATTTGTGCTGCACAATCATTCGCCTGGGATCCTAAGGTGCATTTCAGTTATGATAAGTTCTTCTATAAAGATGTCACTGCCAATCTCATTGATCAAAGGAACCAGGTTTCCACTCAATGCCACTGGGAATTCACTCAAGACATAAATCTCCAGTTCATTTCACATGGACCACAGCATGAAACATAAACATCTCCTCTGGGAAGCCCAAATAAGAAAGCCAATTACTCGTGTAATCTGGTATGCAGAAGCAGCAATCAAGGAGCTGACACATAAAGAGCTACAAATACAACCACAGCAACCCCAAGAGAGAGTGACTAAGAAAGAACCTGCATTCTTAATAGCACTTTTCACGGCCTCAAGATGTCCCAAAGCACTTTACAGCCAATGAAGTTACTTTGTTTGAAGTCACTATTGGGAAATGCGGCAGCCAATTTGCGCACAGCAAGCTCCCAAGATCAGCAATCAATCCATAACCAGAAAACGGGCTTATCACTAAAGATAAGCATTTTAATAAGTGTCCAGTCTTCTACGAGTAACCCAATTAAAAAAAAAAATCACTGAAAATGACCTCAACTATACAGCAGCATTAATGATTCCATTGATATACACTTTCTTAGTAAGTTAAATATTTGTTGATATGAAAAAACTGCATGTCCAAGATGAGCACAAACTGAAGAAACTCCCCGAACCGGCTCAATTGGCAGAATCTCGCAATATCAACCTGGGGTGTGACTCATTTTGTGGGCAGGGCCTGATCCAGGTGAACGGGATTTTGATCCAGCGTAAAACATGGTGGAAAACATGGAAGTAAATGTTTTTGGGGGTAACTCGCATTTAAAAATCCCCTGATCATTTGTGCTGGCTGAGTCGATGGTATCAGGATTGTACTGATATAACTGGAGGGAACTAAACCCCCCAGTGTTGGCCCCACACAACCCAACATCAGAGATCTGATTTTCTTTCCATTTGTTCCACACTTCCAAGATGAGCTTTCAAATAAAATTGTCCTCAAACAAGCAAGGATCCTGCTCCCCTCATGCTTCCAATTTAAACTCCTCATCCTCATATAAATATCCTTCCGTGGCATCAACCCTCCCCATCTCTAACCTCCTACAACCCTCCCTATCACTGTAATCTCCTCCAGCCCCGCCAACCCTCCCTATCACTGTAATCTCCTCCAGCCCCGACAACCCTCCCCATCTCTATAACCTCCTCCAGCCCCGACAACCCTCCCTATCACTGTAACCTCCTCCAGCCCCTACAACCATCCTTATCTCTGTAACCTCCTCCAGCCCCTACAACCCTCCCCAGCTCTGTGAACCCCTCCAGCCCCTACAACTGTCTCCATCTGTAACCTCCTCCAGCCCCAACAACCCTCCCCATCTCTGTAACCTCCTCCAGACCCTACAATCCTCCCCAGCCTCGACAACCCTCCCCATCTCCCTAACCTCCTCCAGCCTCTACAACCCTCCCTATCTCCGTAACCAACTCCAGTCCCTACAACCATCCCTATCTCTAACCTCCTCCAACCCCACAACCCTCCGAAATCTTTGCATTCCCCTTACTAGTGTACTCATCTTTGACCATCTAGACCAAGTGCTGAATTCCCGGCCTAAACCTCTCTCTCTCCTCCTCTAAGAGGCTGTTTAAAACCTACCTATTTGATCATGTTACTAGTCAGTCCTTCTAATGTCTCCTTTAAGTCAGTATCAACCTTTTGCTTGATCACAACCATGCAACATCTTTCAACATTATAGGCGCTATATAAATCCATGTTCTTCTTGTTATTCATCACACCAATCCATCAATTCATTGCCCCATATTTGATTGATGAAAATATTCATGCATTACCAGAGTGAATGACCTTTGACTGGTCAGATGAAGTGCCAATTCCTTGATCAAAAGCTCTCTGGGATTGGTTGGGAACAGTGCCATGTTGTTGCTGGGATCCATCACAAGGCAAGATGACTGGCTTGGGTTTCTAAGTGATCAGGTAGGGCGTCAATCAGATTCGGCCTTGGCCCTCAGGTCCTTGTGCAAAGATCAGCAACCCAGTCAGTCAGTCATGGTGCAGACTACAGTCAGTATTGCTGGAGCAATTAACAGTGCAGTATAAGTGAATAAATCTAAATGTAAAAGAAAATACTTTAAGGGAATTGACCCCTTGCTGTTACAGTATGGCCCATGTCCAATCAGACAACCTGCCTGGTCAAAAGTCCCAACTCTGAAAACATTAGTTCCACAGGACTGCACCACTTCGCAGGCTCAAAGTGGGCTTTGTATGTTAAAGCTTAACCTGCGTACCTACAGCTTACATCAGCTCTAGACCCCGTATATCCGTCTTTTGAACATCACATTAAACTGAGGGCCCGTCTGCCCTCTCAGGTGGATGTCAAGCATCCCTGAACACTATTTGAAGAGCAGGGGTGTTCTCCCCAGTGGCCTGGCCAATATTTAGCCCTCAAATCAACATCACTAAGAACATTATCTGGTCATTATCACATTGCTGTTTGTGGGAGCTTGCTGTGCGCAAATTGGTTGCCCGTTTCCTACATTACAACAGTGATCGCACTTCAGGAAGTACTTCATTGGCTGGAAAGTGCTTTGGCGCATCCTGAAGTGGTGAAAGGTGCGACAGAAATGCAAGTCTTTCTTTGTTGCTGTTATGAGCTGTTCTGTATTGTGAGGATGCACCAACTAAAATTTAGATTTAATTTCTCCAAACTCAGAAGACACTCATTGCAGATGCATCTGCTAAGTCAAGACTGGGCTAAACACACTTGCAACACCCATTAGCAGCACCTTAATTTACTCTCAATTCCCCAGCACGAACATTCCTGGGGCCATTCATATTTCACAGGCAAGGACTTACAGCATTGTGTCATCAGTGCTCCCCACTCACTCTATAGCATTCAAAATCTGCAATCTCTCCAGACCCCTGTTAATGTAATCGCTCATCACCAGTATCCCTTAAAAATCATTTCAAACCTATAGTTAGGGAGCAAAAATCTAACTTCTCAAAACGGATGGGGAATTAAAAAGAAAGTTACAATAGAGGTAGACAGTAATTCCAAGATAATCATCCAGTTAACACTCGTGATCCACCATTTCAGCTCTGCCACCCACAAAGAGGGAGTGGCGTAGGTACCTTGTCCCTTTGCTTCCACCTCCTGGCATCAGCAGCGGGCTGTAAACGCATCGATGCCCTGGCTTCTTAGCTGCAGTGAAGCGAGGGCAGGAGAATGAATTGATTAGACAGAGTAAGTCTGAAACAAAGCTGGAAGAAGCTCAGATCCGACTGTGCTATATCCGGAGCACTTTCCTGATTTTCAGAGATGAAGCCTTCCGTATTCATGCTGTAAAGGGCACTGGAGTACAAAACGGTTGATGTTACAAGAGGGCATTGATTTTAAATCAAGTGGATGGAAGCTTTAACTGTATAGAGTAATGACTGCATCGTGCTGGCTGCATAAGTTTGTAGCAAGGAAGGGAGAGAAACTTGTATTTATACAATGCCTTTCAGAGTCTCAATGTCCCAAAGCACTTTTCAGCTAGTGATGGACTTCTGCAGTGTCAGTGCCCAGGGTACTGGGGAGATCTACGACTTCGAAATAGCATCAGGGCATCTTTTACATCCACCAGAGGGGGCAGATGGAGCCTCATCCAAAAGGCAGCACCTCCGACGGTGCAGCACTCCCTCAGTACTGCACTGGACTGTCAGCCTGCGGGGGGGCTTGAACCCATAACCTTTTGACTCCAAAGCAGGAATGCTACCCACTGAGCCACGGCTGATATCAGCCTATTCAGCAAGCCAACAAGTAGCAATCCGAAAATACAACGAACGAGCACAGACACGAAGACGACAAGCTTTTAGTTATTCGAGCAATAAAGGCATACCCCGCTCCCCCAGAATGAAGTAAGCACACTTTGCACAGAAGTACCAATCATATGAATATTATTTATTGATTTCTCTCCGAGAGCAGCTTTCCTGTCTTTATTGCAGCAACATCCTTGGCCCGTCATTCAAAAACACAATAGTGAAATGAAAAGTGATGGCAAGGTCAAAAAAAAAAAGGAAATGAATTCATTGCACCCTTGGATCCAATCAGCACTCAGCCACAGCTGCCTCTCCTTTCAATTATTCCAGCGCTACGAACAAATCCCCTTTGCTTCCGCAAAATTCTAAAACCTTCCAAAAGGAAATCCTGCGCTTCCTATCCATGCCAGCTCAAACAAACAAAACCGGCTGCCTCTAAACTTGATTCCACGCAAAAAAGATAAAAATACACCCCTGTAGTTTTGTGATGGATTATGTGGAACAATGGAGGTCCCCACGATCTTAAACTGTACGACTGCCATCTCCAGCGATCTGCTGTCAGCACTAACGCTCACCAGTGCGGGAAGCACTTCACCAATTGTTCCCCCACCCGGACATCCTCAAAATAGCAAGCAGAAGAAAAATATGGAAAAACAGCAAAAGAAACGACTGGGCGCAAAGAAGGGAGGAATGACAAGAAAGGAAAAGGACGATAGGAAAGACAGAAAGAAAAAAGAACTGTTGTATTCTAGGAAAACCTGGCAGCTAATTTGCGCACAGCAAGCTCCCACAGACAGCAATGTGATAATCTGTTTTAGTGATGTTGGTTGAGGGATTAATATTGGTCAGGACACTGGGAAGAATTCACCTTGTGATGTGGTTTTCTACGCCCAGCTGAGTGGTCAGATGGGGCTTTGGTTTAACATCCTGTGACAATGTAGTACTCCCTCACCACTGCACTGGAGTGCCAGCCTGGATTCAGTACTGAAGGCTTTCCAGTGGGGCCAAGTGATCAATTGGTAGCCCTCATGCCCCGGAGTTTGAAGGTCATGGATTCAAGTGCTGATCAATGTATGTGCACCCACGCACCAACAACAACTTGTGTTTATATAGCACCTAGAACAGAGTGAAACATTCCAAAGAGCTTCACAGGAATATTATCAAACAAAATCTGACACTGAGCCACAGAAGGCGATATTAAGGCAGATGGCTAAAAGCTTGATCCAAGAAGTAGGTGAAGGATAAAGGAGTGTCTTAAAGAAGGAAGAGGGGTAGAGAGGGGGAGAGGTTTAGGGAGGGAATGCCAGAGCTTAGGGCCTAGGCAGCTAAAGGCACAGCCGCCAATGGTGGAGCAATTAAAATCGGGGATGTTGAAGAGGCCAGAATTAGAGGAGAGCAGATATCTTGAAGGGTTGTAGGACTGGAGGAGGTTACAGAGATCGGGAGGGGCGAGGCCATGGAGAGATTTGAAAACAAGGATAAGAATTTTAAAATCAAGGCGTGTCTTAACCGAGAGCCAGTTTAGGTCAGCAAGCACAGGGATAGCATGTAGATGAGAAATAGGAAGGGGCCAAAGACAGATCCTTGGGGAACACCAGAGGCATTGGTGCTGGAGTGGGAAGAGAAGCCATTGTAAGTGATTCTCTGGCTACAACTGGATAGATAAGAATGGAACCAGGTGAGAGCAGTCCTACCCAGCTGGACGACAGTGGAGAGGTGTTGGAGGAGGATGGTGTGGTCAACCGTGTCAAAGGCTACAGACAGCTCGAAAAGGACGAGGAGGAAAAGTTTACCTTTGCCACAGTCACATAGGATGTCATTTGTGAGTTTGTTAAGAGCTGGTTCGGTACTCTTGCGGGGAAGGAAAGCTGATTGGAAGGATTCAAACATGGCGTTGCGGGAAAGATGGGAACAGATTTGGGAAGCAACAACACGCTCAACGACATTGGAGAGGAAAGGGAGGTTGGAGGTGGGGCAGTAGTTTGCAATGACCCAGGGGCGAAGGGCTGTTTTTTTTTTGAGGAGAGGGAACTGTTAACAATAGCGGCCAACATGGGGGTCAGGAAGGGAAGTTAAGTCAGCAGTTTAGTGGGAATAGGGTCAAAGGTGGGTCTCATGGACAAGATGAGATCAGAGAGGGCACGAGGGAAGATAAGAGAGAAACTCGAAAAAGCTGAGAGTTCAGGGCTTGGGCGGGGGGGTGGGGGGCACCTTAGACGAGGTTTATCCTGCACGCATGTACACAGAATCGCACAATTTTCATGTAATAATTCGTGAAATAAGTGAAGTTTTAGGAATTCCAGTTGTAAACTTCAGTTTTAAACATTTGACTACAGATGTTACTGGATACTAAATCAGCTGAAAGAAACACACCATGTCTTTTTTTTTAAATTGTCTCCCGCAGTTCAGCATAGAAAACAAAATTACCGTGAACAGAATTCTCTGTCCAAAGCAGTCTGTAATCTGGAATGATTTGCTCCTTTCAGAAATGCAATCAATTAAGGAACTGCCTGGAGGGGAAGCAGGTCCCAAAATGACAAATGAAGCAGCAGCTTCATCCAGGAGCACCTCAAAAAGGGAGTGAGTGAAATCAGCTCCTTCAGGAAAAATAATAAAAGTTGTAGGTGTTTGAAGTTTAAAAGAAAACAGCTACAAGAGGAAGAGACTATTTTAGAACCACACCCATCATACAAACTCTCCAATTGCTTTTCTGAAACGGTGATTTCTCAATACAGTTCACATTCAAAAACAAAATCACTTCAAATGTTTCCAGATTTAATATCACAGGAGCTGCTGCCTTGCTTTGTCAGTGGTGTGAAGTCATGTTGCAGGGTAGCAGAGCTCCAAACATCTCTCACCAGTTTGCCACCTTCCCCGGGTTCGTTGGCTGCCAGCTGCAGCCAGTGCCCACAGCTCCAGCAGAACCAAGACTCGAAATAGAGGATTTCATCACACTAGGTTCTCCAGCCTGACTATTCGAGTAATTGGGCCATCACAAGTCAAGGAAAAATAACTAATTTAAAAACAGGTTTTTTTAAACTCGGGAATACTTCAAATGTTCTTAATCCTACTGATACTCCCAGCGAGTCCCACCCTCCCCTCCCCCACCACCAATGCATCACCCCCCCCCCACAGTCCTACCTTCCCTCGCATCCCACCAACCCTAACCCCCCCTCCCCACTGCATCCCACATCCCCACTACCCTCCCCCGAAACATCCTTCAATTCCCTATCTCTTCAGAAATGTAATTACTAACCACTTCACTCCATGTTTCCTCTTTGCTTCAATAACTCTTAGCCAGCCATTTTAAAAAGTGGTTCTGTCCACCTTCCCTTCTTTTTCAATGTTCTAATTTCTAGCCAGTCTCTCAAATTCCTTGCGGGCGATTCGCTGAAAATCTATATTTAGAGAACAGCAAATCACAACTGAACAGTTAGAGAAAGCACCAATTGCAAAGTAGGAGGAATGAAAGAAAACCGTTAAGTTCAAAAAACACGCCAAAAATGGAAATGAGGAGCCAATCAAATCATGGCAAGCATTTTGCGAAGAGGTGCAAGTTTGGTTTTGAAAAAAATCTAATCTCTCAGGAAATGAACTTGCTCTGATCAAATTGGTCCCTCCTCTAAAACCTTCAATTCAGTCACCTCAATGACCCCCTCTTCAACTGTGACAACAATGCAACTTCCTCCATCTTTCCTCACTGTTCAGGTTCCCAGTACAGAGGATCATTGGGAGTTATTCATTAGATAGTTGGATACTATTGGGAAGAGGGGGGTGCGGAAACCAGGTCGCTATCGAAGGATGAGCTCAGTGGTCTGAACGGCGTGCCCTATCCGCACGTATATTGGTGATCATTGTACTCCCTCCGAAGCAATAATGTTCCTCTTGCAATTAGCAGGCTTCATGAGTGCATAGCACTCAAAACGGGGTCTGACCAATATCCAATGCAACCACTGTAGGAACTCCATTGATAGGTACTCTTTGTCTCTCTGATGGAACCCTGAAGGTGACCTTTTATCCTTCAGTCAAAGCCAGAAAATTATCCAACACTATAGCAGATTTATCCACTGTAACATCTTCTTGAACACTGCATGGTTGCTCCATGCAAAATACATTGGCCCATTGCTCCCATACAAATTATTTTAGACTGAACCTCATTGAACTGCATCTGCCACCTACTGGCCATAAGCCCCCCTTGAGCGTGCTCCGCCATTCAATACGATCATGGCTAAACTTCCACATCAACTCCACTTGCCCACCTGACCGCCATATCCTACTATTCCCTTAGTGCCCAAAAATCTATCAATCTCAGTCTTGAATATACTCATGATTGAGCATCCACAGCTCTCTAAGGTGGAAAATGTTCAAGATTTACATCCCTGAGTGAAGAAAATTCTCAGTCAAAAGGCCAACTCCTTCTTCTGAAACGATGTCCCTTAGTTTTAGACTCTCCAGCCGGGAGAAAACAGCCTCTCAGCATCTACCCTGTCAAACCCTCTCAGTATCTTATGTTTTAATATGATCACCCCTCATTCTTTTAAACTTCTGAGAGTACAGGCCCACTCTACTCAATCTCTTCTCATAGGACAGCCCTCTCATCCCAGGAATTAATCTAGCAAAGCTTCATTGCAACACTTCCAAGTCAAATATATCGTTCCTTAGGTACGGAGGCCAAAACTGTGCACAATACTCCAGGTGTAGTCACCTCAAAGCCCTGTACAATTGTAGCGAGATTAATTCCCAAATCAAGAAATCGAACCTGGTCCCAAGGACAAATTTTGCCCCGATCGCCAGCTTGGCTCTCGCCTGCTCAGCAGGTCACTGGTTAAAGTTCCATTCCAGAGATTTGATCACCAAACCGAGGATGAACCTCCAGGACTGAGGGAATGCTGCACTGTCGGCGATGCTGTCTTTTTATTGAAACACTAGGCCATGGCTTCGCCTGCCCTCATGAGAACGCCCCTTCTCTTCTTCAAACAGTTCCTTTGGATCACTGATTTCCACTTGGGAGGGCCTCAGTTTAATGTCTCACCCAAAAGACAGCACCTCCAACAGCACAGCATTCACTCAGCACTGGAGGATCGGCCTAAACTTTGTGCTCAGGACTCTGGAGTGGGACTTGAACCCTTAACCTCGTGACTCAGAGACAAGAGCCAAGCTGTCGGCCTGGAGACAATTTATGGAAGGGACTAGGTCAGATTGTTTGAACTGGAATATAGTCAGTAAAAGGCAGCTTTGTTTGAGGTGCTAATTACATTATACATGGTCAAGCAGTAAACATGACTTGGAGCCAGAACCTGCTCATTAACATTCCCAATAGCAATTGCTGGGTCTTCAATCATGGATGAGTGACAGCTTTGACCTCGGAGACCTTTGGATTTGATAATCTAGACTTTTCTGATTGCAGAGCATCTCTGGGAACGAGGCGAGGGTCGGACTTCTACCACAGAGAGGTCCCACTGACTGACGACAAGGCTCAGGATATTTGTCATATTGGTGATGGGGGTCTCTAGCTGCCCCCAGAGGTGTCCACTGAATTAAATGTGGAACTGCGATGCAGCAAGCCTCCGAGTTAGTTATAAAAATAGCTCTTGGTTTTGTACTGGCCCTGGGTCACCCAAAGGGTTCGGGTACTCCTTCCGCCCAATTTGTCAGCCATGGCTCAGTGGATACCCGCTCCCGCCTCCGAGTCGAAGGTGGTGGTTTCAAGGCCCAGAGACTTGAGCTCAAAGTTTAGGCTGATCCTGCAGCGTAGTACGAAGGGAGTGCTGCACTGCCAGAGGTGCCATCTCTGGGAGGAGAACTAAACCAAGCCCCCAACTTTCCTCCCAGGTGGATGTAAAAGGTCCCAAGACACTATTTCGAAGAAGAGCAGGGAAGCTCTCCCTGGTGTCATGGCCAATATTTATCCTACAACCAAGATCACTATTTGTGGGATCCTGCTGTGCAGAAATTGGCTGCTCCATTTCCTACATTACAACAGTGGTTACATTTTAAAAGTACTTCATTGACTGTGAAGCACTTTGGGAAGTCTTGAACTTGTGAAAGGTGCGATATCAATGCAAGTTTTTCTTACATGCCCGGGCCTGCATGTCCAAGTGTTCAAATGGTGGGAGACACAGTGGAGACTAGGCTTCTCTCATTTGCATTCTATTATCATAAGCCCACCCACATTTGGGTGCAGTGTCTCCCCAGGTATCAATCCTGCCCACTCCAACAATAAAGACATGCCTAGAATGGGAATTGGAAGGCAGTAAATAAAAGGAAATTTCAAACTTCCACGATTAACCTGGATCTTCATCAGCCATCTCCAACACAGCAATAGGAACGTCGCTGGAGACACAAACCCGGTTACATTAACAAAACTTTTTCTCCTTCATCAGAATTTGTCAGTGTTTCATTTCAAAAAGGATCTTTAAGGCCTTTACGGATGAACCTGCTGTATTTCATGTCCATTTGACATCACCCACTTCTGTAAATTTTAATTAGACCAGGTTTCCACACACCATATATCTGTATCTTGTACTGTAAGTTCGGAACAGTTCTCAGATCTGCAGCCCTCACACAAATTTGGTTTGAACTGGCTCTTTCCAGTCTTATCTTCTTGGCAACCTGCAACTGTACTGGAAACAAACTGCAGAGGTTTAGGGAGGGAATTTCAGAGCTTGGGGCCCAGGCAACCGAAGGTGCGGCCGCCAATGGTGGAGCTAGTAACATCGGGGGTGCTCAAGAGGCCAGAATTGGAGGGGCGGAGGGGAGGCGCACAGCCCCCTCGGAGGGTTGTAGGGCTGGAGGAGATTACAGAGATAGAGAGCAGCGAGGCCATTGGAGGAATCTGAAAACAAATTGGAATACATAAATTGACTCACCGACAGTACGTCAGCAGAAAGGAATTTGAGAGTCCGGGCACACAGCACAGATTATACATTACAACAGTGCCCACACGTAATTGGCTCTGAAGCGCTTTGGGATGCCGAGGTCATAAATGGTGCTACAGAAATGCACGTCTTAATTTCTTATTACACATATTATAAAGAAACTGAATCCCTCAGATTGCCATTTCTCTGCAGGCTGATCGATCCTTTGATGATGAAACCAATTTTATTCCCCCGTGAAACATAACTGTTATATAAGAAAGATAGAATCACTTCTGAAAATAATCAAATGGAGACAAGGTTTCAGCTCACTCGCTGTGCTTGGCTGAGGGGAATGAGGTTCAACTAAGCAATCTCCAAAACGCAGCTCGAGCTAAATCACCATTTCACTGTGAAGCAATTTGGAGCCAGTATATTAATATCCCACCAAGGTGGAAGGAGGAGGAAGGGGTTAAAAAAAAGAGGGGGCAGGAGGAAGTGGAGGAACCGTCTACAGTCTATCAGCAATGCCAGGGGAGATCTGCCAATATTTTTGCGACAAGTGCTGACAGTTATACTGCAGGCACCATGTGACAGCAGCATTTCAATGGTGCCAGCTTACTTCCCAAAGTTATACTGCTCAGCGTGCATTGCTTTTCTAAGGGAAAGCAGCACATTCGTCCGGCTTCTGTTCTTGGCCCCACCATGACCTCACCCCTTCCCATCTCTGTAACCCCTTCTCCAGCCCCACAACTAATGTGCACTCTAATTTTTTTTTGTTGTGTGCGGCCTATTCATTTCAGTCGCAGGCCCTTTAAATGGTTCTGGTTGGCCGTGCACCCATGGTGCCAACAGTGTTCAGCTTGGGAGGCCAAGCAGCTCCAAGAGAACATTACCTACAATCCTCTGGGAACTCTACATTCCTGCAGTTATCGCCCATTGTACCTCCCAGACTTCCTTTGCTCCACCATTGGTGGCTCCGCCTTCAGCTGTCTAGACCCCAAGTTCTGGAATTCCCCTCACTAAACTTCTCCACCCCTCTTCTCTCTCCTCCTTCAGACATCCCTTAAAACCTACCTCTTTAATCAAGTTTTTGAACACTTCTAATATCCCTTCTTCAGTCCTGTGTCAAGTTTTGTCTGATAACTCTCCTGTGGAGCACTTTGGGATGTTTAGCTCTATCAAAGGCACGATGTAAATGCCAGCTGATGTTGTGACAGTTCTAATGTTACGACCACAAGCAACATCTGCATCATCTGGGATAGATCATCAGAAGCACAAAGGCAGTCCCACATCTGGGCACTTCAAACAGCTGCTTGACACCAGCTGCAGTATAACTGTCATCACTGCAACACCAAACCACTTTCTCACATCCACTGCAAGCTGATACTGGTTTTGCTGCAGTTATACTGCAAACTGCACGTCCAATTGTATTATTGGAAAACATGTGCATTCATTGGCCATCACCAATTCCATCACCGGCAGCAACAATCCTCCAGCAAAAACTGCAGGAGCCATTTGACAATCAGCACAGTCGCTCTCCCTTCCTCTTCATGTTACAGGAGTGCAGGCAGACAGCTTGTATGGATGTTGGGCGTGCTGATGTGCGTTCAGTCTTATTAGTAAGAGCATTCGCGTTTACATCTCAAACACAGAGAAGGCCTTGTAACCTCCCTTGAGGAGGGATTTGATTTTCAATGAGTTTTCTACTGCTTATGACATACTTTCCCATTTCTGGTTGAACAAGAAAAAGAGTCCAAGGTGAGCACGGCAGTAATAGAAGCGATAGGCCAGATCTTCTACTTGCTACCCAGTGACAAAGTGGAGAATGAGCTCCCCATACTAATTCCAACCATTCTATCCATGTACCAAAAAACATCAACTGATCTTTCTATCACTAAGGGTCTGTGTGCTGTTCTGGATACTGCCAAGGAAAAAGAGACAGTAAAATGCTGGTGACCCATCTGGAATGTCTGCTCATCATTTTTGTAGAGTTGTAGATTCTGTCCAGCCTTCCCACTCAATGGGCCAGAGTTCCCTGTAGCAGGGTATCCAATGGGCATGCCCCATTCGTTAGACTTGCTCCTGCACCCCCAAACATTTTTGCCAAGCGAGTTGCTGAAAGCGCGAAATGATAACGTCGCAGTGAGGGAAACTGGGCAGTGGGAACCTGAGCGAACAGGGCAAGCAACTGTGCATCTCCTCAAATCAATTAGCAGCGCAATGACTGAGAAGTAGTCTAAGTTAGACTGGGTGAGAAATAAAGAGAGGGAAAGGAAGACTAGATTGAGAGAGAGGAGACATGAACGGGACAGATAAAAAAAAAATTGATATTTTTTAAATCTCCAACAATTAAAACTGGAAGAAATAAGACTCCAAACTTGCAATAGTTAATGTCAGAAGTTAACACATCACCTTTTTTTTTATTCGTTTGTGGAATGTGGGTGCCGCTGGCGAGGCCAGCATTTATTGCCCATCCCTAATTGCCCTTGAACTGAGTAGCTTGTGAGGCCATTTCAGAGAGCATTTTAAGAGCCATCCACATTGCTGTGGGTCTGGAGTCACATGTAGGCCAGACCAGGTAAGGACGGCAGATTTCCTTCCCTAAAAGGACATTAGCGAACCAGAGGGTTTTTTTTACAACAATCGACAATGGTTTCATGGTCATCATTAGCCTAGCTTTTTTTAATTTCCAGATTTATAAAATTGAATTCAAATTTCACCATCCGCCGTGGTGGGAATTGAACCCATTACTAGTCCAGTGACATCACCACTACGCCACTCTCCTCCTTTAAAAGGGTGTTTACACTTGATGTGACTTGACTTAACTTTGTGGTACGGCTGGTTCATACTTACTGTGTAAATGCTGCAACTTCACGCTTTTCAATGGTGAGAGAGACAGTAAGAGGCTGTTTTTGCAAAGCTAATGGTGGTGCAATGCATCTCGGGCGCAAACTTATGGATATTTGAGTTTAACTGCACATCTGCCGCTTGCCTGAAGTTGCTGTGACATCCATCCATAAATAGTGGCGAGCGCCATTAACCTCACTGTTACTTGGACTGGAAATTCTGGGTCTTTTTTCTCAAGGGAGAAGCATGAGACTCAGCCTCACTCCCAAAGAGACTTGGCCACAGGCAGCAAGTCCATGAAGGAATCCAGCCAACCCCAAGAGGAGAAATCACATGGTTTTTTTTTTAAAAAGTCTCGTTTCCCCAGGATACAATAGCATTTTCTTTTTGCTTTTAGTACAGCATGCATTTCAAACTGAGGTCCCCTGAGCCCAGAGGATTTGAGGGGATATTTCAGGGCTTTGTGAGGGCGTGAGATTAGTCACGGGGTTCGGGGTGTCCAGGAGGGCGTAAGATTAGTCACGGGGGGGGGGGGGGGGGTGGAGTGCCCACACGCAGAGATCTGAACCCCCCCCCCCCCCACTATACAGTAGTCCCCAACATTAAATCAAAAAGAAACAGTTAGAGCTGGAGGTTTCTCGATCCTGAGGAAAAGGTTGCGGGAAAATATGCAGGGAAGAGGAAAAGGCAACAATTTTTCAGTGAAAGAAACCGGTTAAGAGAGAGTCGCAAATCTAACTGAATGAATATTGACTGCAGCCATTACTGGTCCCGTTCAGTTCCTCTGGCATATTATACAAATGTAATAAAGCTAATAATTCATTTGTGAAATGCTTTTCTTCATTCATAAAGGAGCTGTGATGAGTCGTCTGCCCCCAGGCATGATAATTAAAACAATGGCCAGAGCTGCTGTGTAGGGTGGGGACTGTGTTCTCTAAAAGCTCTCAGCTCCACTTGTAACTCAAGATCCATTCGCTTCCAAACGGACATCTGTTCCCCATTATAAAATCCTCCCACCAACAAGAGAGAACAATATCTTCTGTTGTGAGTTTCACGAGTGAAAAATAAAGTATTTTGTCTTCTCAAAGCACAAACTATAGCCTTCCCTCCCTCTGCACACCCAGCAGTCGGCCTGGATAGACAAACAACTCCTTGCCAAGTGTCTCATTTCTAAAAACACTTGATGTCAAATATGCGATGTCAAGGACCCCGAGTGATCTGAGGCACGGCACTGGGATACGTGAGAAAGCAGGAAATGGAATAGGGAAACCCACACTCTATTCTGTATGGGGGCAGGGAGAGGCGGGAGAAAATGAATGATTTCAGTTGAAGGCATTAGTAATGCAGATGCAACCCAGCGTAAATGAGCGACTGGAAATAAACTGAAAGCGGCTAGAGTGGAAATAGAGAAGGCCGGAGACACTCTGAGTCAGGCCGCCTCTATGGGGAGGAGCTCCTAGCTTGGATATGACAAAGGGTCCAACTTCACAACATTATGCTGCTTACCCTGAACAGTGACTCCAACATTTTCTCACCACGCCAGTTGTAGATCACACAACAGATACATCCAGCTGCAGGATTCAATTGGAGTTCAGCTGTTGCTTTCTGGATATTTCAAACCTCCCCTTTCCCCAGCTCCATTCTGGCTGCTGAACCGGTCACAGGCCCTTTCAGTACTTTCCACAGAACCTGTTACCTACACGTGAAAGGGTTAAGCTTTCCCATCATAGGCTTTTTCCCCTGATGCTACTCAAAGCTGAGGGCCAATCAATTTAACTAAGGCAAGAGAGAAATGGAATGAAAGTGAATGATGCCAGCAAGACTTACACAAGCAAGCACTCCAACGCCTTCGAAATTCTGCAGCCAGATGAGGTTATTGATCGAGCATAGATTAGATCAGGAGATCTTCATCTAGATTTCGCTGTTACAGGATTTAGAATGAAGAGGAAAAGCAGGGAAACTGTTTATGCATTGTAGCTTCTCCGGAGATCGCACGCGGACGTGTCTGGGCAGCTGCTGTCAGAACATATATCAGGAACTCAAACTGTGAACAGTCAGTGTGTGAGCATTTCATTACAGCAATTTACTGATGTGTCAATCACCTTCTACAGTTGCAACCTGACTACCTGGGAAGAGATGAAGGGAAAGGTTTAAAAGGAAGATGCCAATACCAACGAGAGAGCAGCCAACTCCCCACTTGCAAGGCAAGGAAGGATCTGAGCCCCGGGGGGGGGGGGGTCCCGCACAGAATTTAGCCACTCTCCCTGGACGCCAGCCTTAATGCAGCTGGTAGGTTTACACTGCAGCTGCTCCCAATGCAGAAGACTCCAAGGAATCAGCAAGATAGTGCAGATTGTGCCCACACAATGGAAGGGCATCAGGGATAAGACAGACACACTGGCATTTCTACAGGGAAAGAAAAAACAGAGTTAACGTTTCAAGTCGATGACCTTTTGTCCAATCAGGGCATCGACCTGAAACACTGACTCGGTTTCTCTCTCCAGAGATGCTGCCAGACCTGCTGAGTATTCCCAACATTTTCTGTTTTTATTTCGGATTTCCAGCATCTGCAGTCTTTTGCTTTAGGACTGGAATTTTATAGCACAACCTCAAGAGCTTTAGAGCCCATGAAGTACTTTTGAAGTGTCCTTGCTGTTGAATTCTGGGAAATGTGGCAGCCAATCTGTGCACAGCAAGATCCCACAGACAGCAATGTGATAATGACCAGATAATCTGTTTGGTTGAATGACAAATACTGGCCAGGACACTGGGAAGAACTCCCCTGCTCTTCTTCAAATAGTGCCCCAGGATTATTTACAGCCATCTGAGACGGCAGATAGGACTTTGTTTTCAGGCTCACCTGAAAGGCTGCACCTCCCTCAATGTTGCACTGGATGACCAACAATAACCATCAGTTGATGAGAATGAGTTGGCCAAACTGTCTTCAGTTAGAAACATTCCTGACTACAGTTAGCTGACCACAACTGTTTTCTGTCAAGGATAGTGGTGAAAGAAATGAGAAACACACATGGGAAAATAAAAAGAGACAAATCACCAAATCATTCCTCACAATCTGAATAGATACACGCTCAATAGTAACAAGATTCAAAGACTCAGAAATGAATTTTAGTTATGATTCATCAGGTGGCCACTGCTCCATTTAGGCGCCTCTTGCAGCCTCCTTCGCCTCTCCGCGGAATTATCATTCCTGTATCCCTATTCCAGGTGAGAATCCATCCAGTCTTTTCCCATAAACCTTGCCGCGGTTTTCTGACGTAAACACCCTCCACCCTCCTAGGTGGCTGACTATTCTACAATGCTGATTGCACCCTTCACTAAAAATACACTGCCCCCAACCTTTCCAAATTATCCACACCCCTCAAACTTGATCATGTATCCCTCAGCCTTCTGTGTACGCAAGTAAATCCCTGGGCTCTTCCCAGCTCAGGAATTAGCCTTGTGAACAACCCCCTTGGGCTCCCTCCATAAATTCCACATTTTTCCTGTAATAATGGAGAATCGAAACTCAACACGGTACTCTTATCAAAGTCAGGTAGACCAACTCGCATGAACAAAGTGCCTTCAATGTCGTAAAATGTCTCAAGACACTGCAGCATAATGATACCGAACCACATAATATTTCCTCTAAACAGCCAGGTAGCAACCTGAAAGTCCCTGCACAAGTTGCACGCAAGTTGGTCCCTTTAAGTCACCGAGTGTGCGCGGCCACGCAAAAGAATTTGAAGGGGCCGCGCACTTAAATAAACCACCCTCGCACTCCACTGGTTGCAGGGCTGGAGGAGACTGCAAAAATATGGAGGGGGCGAGGCCACAGAGATTGGAAAATAAAGGATGAGAACTTTTTAAACTCAGGCAATGCCAGACAGGGAATCCATGTAGGTCAGTGAGCACAAGGGTGTTGGGTGAACAGGACTTGGTGTGAATTGGGATATAGGCAGCAGAGTTTTGGATATTACTTGGATATTAGAACAGAGAGTCTGAATATGGCGAATCCATCAGTGCTTAATACCAAGCAGATGGCAAAGTTTGCATGTCGCAATGTATTTTCATTGCACTATTACAATTCAAGTGCTCCCTCATGCAAAACACTCCCTCTCTCAGGTCTTTCGATTCTTCCCATATACAACAACTTGCATTTATTCCAACAAATTTATTTAGAGATACAGCACTGAAACAGGCCCTTCGGCCCACCAAGTCTCTGCCGACCATCAACCACCCAGTTATACTAATCCGACATTAATCCCATATTCCTACCGCATCCCCACCTTCCCTCAATTCCCCTACCACCTACTTATACGAGGGGCAATTTATAATGGCCAATTTACCTATCAACCTGCAAGTCTTTGGCTTGCAACCTGACTACCTGGGAAGAGATGAAGGGAAAGGTTTAAAAGAGAGAGAGACAGCACATCTTTAAAACAGTAAAACGCCCTAAGGCGCTTCACAGGAGTGTTATCAAACAAAATGTGATACAGCCACATGAGGAGATTTTAGGACAGATGACCAAAATCTTGGTCAAACAGGTAGCTTCTAAGGAGCGTCTTAAAAGTAGGAGAGTGAGGTGGAGCACCCTAGATGTTTAGGGAGGGAATTAAAGAGCTTAGGACCTTGGTCGCCAATAATGGGGTGATTAAAATTGGTGATGCTCAAGAGGCCAGAATTAGATGAGAGTCGATATCTCAGAGGGTTGTAGGAGGTTAGAGAGATAGGAAAGGGGGACGAGGCCATGGAGGGGTTTGGAAATAAGGATAAGAATTTTAAAATGAAGACGTTGCTTAACCAGGAGCCAGTGTACATCAGCGAGCGCAGGGGTGATAGGTAAACAGACCTGGTGCAAATTTGCACACAGGCAGGATTTTGGATGACCTCAAGTTTACCCAAGGTAGAATGTGGGAGGCTGGCCAGGAGTGCAGTAGTAAAACATCCCAAGGCACTTGAAAGAGCACCATCAGATCAGCTTTGACACTGAGCCACGTAAAGAGATATTAGGAGAGATGACCAAAAGTTTGGCCAAAGAGCTAGGCTTTAACGAGCATCTTAAAAGGAGGAAACAGAGGTAGAAGGTGCGTGTGCAGATACTGCAGCTGAGCACAAATTCTACTTAGAACCTCCCACTGCAATTCTGGTCACATTGAAACCGGAATGCTAGCTCCCCACAAGAAATACTCCGAATAAAACCTTGCTGCATGATAGCTGCAGAATTGGCAATGATTGGGGCAGCAGAGACTTCCAACATCTCAACACCAACGCTCTCTTGTTATGAAAGAACTGGCATTTATGACGTGCCTTTCACAACCTCTGATGTGCTTTTGAAGTGTAGTCACTATTGTCGTGTAGGAAACACAGCATCCAAATCGGGTACAGCAAGCTCGCACAAACAGAGACGTGATAATGATCAGTTTGTCTATTTTTAGTGCTGTCAGTCGAGGAATAGATTTAGGCCAGGACACCGGGGAGAACGCCCCTGCTCTTATTTGAAATAGCGTCATGTCCACCTGAGAGGGTAGACAGAAGCTCAGTTTATAATGTCTCACCTCTAAAGGTGAACCAGCCCCCTTAAGGACCAGAAGATCCCCTGGCACTATTCTAAGAGCAAAGGATCACTCCTGGTGTGCTGAAAAACATTTATCCCTCAATCACCAGCACTAAAAACAGGTGAACTGGCCACATCTCTCACTGTTTGTGGGATCTTGCTCGCCAAAGCTTGGCTCCTGCTTTCGCCTTGAACAGGGATTGCATTCTAAAAGTAATGAATTAACCGTGAGGTGCATTTGGACATGCAAGTCACTTAAGGGACAGTCGAACGTGCAAGCACTTCAGTGCGGAAGCACTTACATTGAAAAAAGGAAACAAGATGTTTACAGTAACCAACTGTTGGCCAGGACATCATAGACAACTCTCCTGCTTACCCTCATATAGTGCTGCGAGATCCTTTACATCGATCGCGGAGGGCAGACGGGGCTCGTCGTTTTAAGCCCCATCTGAAAGACGGCGTCTCCGACAATGCAGCGTTCCCTCGGCACGGGGCTGGGAGAGTCAGCCTGGATTATGTGCTTAAGTGCCTGCAGTGACACAAAATGAGGAGAAGCAATGCCTCGGAAATCAATCAGTGGGGGAGGGGCATTCGAGCACACCCCTCAGCACAGACAGCAGATGTGGCCAGCTTTTTCTATCCTTGTGGGCGACTCATGAACATGCCATGGGAGATTTGTGGGCCACGTATAAAGTTTAAATCCCATTCCCACAAATCTGCAGACATTTCAAAGTTGTTGTCACCAACAGACCTTGGTTTCAGGTTTTTTTTCCCCCCAATGAAGCAATGGCCCTTTCCAAACGGACTATTTTTCAACAAGACAAAGCAGCAAATCACCAAGATAGAGAGCGTTTATGAATCAGCAGAGTTTTGTGGGCTGGTGTGAGCTTGCAGGTGGGACACAGTTTGGACACCCAGCATAAAAGCTCTGCCCCATTAACACCACTGTTAAATTGCGGACTAAACCTGCAGTCAGGAATGTTGCAGAACTGCCTCAGGGTGCTCACGAATACTATAGCACCAACAGCCAGAAACTAGCACAACCTGAAAATTCGGTCTGCTGCTGTCTAACCACAAAGACAATACAAAAGAATTCAGCTCTGGTTTGCAGCCTCTGTAACAAAGCAGGTAGCGATATTATCAAATGATACATCTAACAGGTTACATTCAAGCCACACAAGTGCCAGGCAATGACCATCTCCAACAAGAGAGAATCTAACCATTTCCCCTTGGCATTCAATGGCATTACCATCGCTGAAACCCCCACTATCAACATCCTAGGGGCTAGCATTGACCAAAAACTGAACTGGACCAGCCACATAAATACTGTGGTTACAAGAGCAGGTCAGAGGCTGGGAATTCTGCGGTGAGTAACCCACCTTCTGACTCCCCAATGCGGGTCCACCATTTACAAGGCACAAGTCAGGAGTGTGTTGGAATACTCTCCACTTGCCTGGATGGGTGCAACTCCAACAACACTCAGGTAGCTTGATACCATCCAGGACAAAGCAGTCCGCTTGATTGGCACCCCATTCACCACCTTAAACATTCACCCCCTCCATCACTGGCACACAGTGGCAGCAAGGTGTACCATCTACAAGATGCACTGCAGCAACTCACCAAGCCACCTTCGACAACACCTTCTAAATCCACGACCTCTACCACCTAGAAGGACAAGAGCAGCAGAAGGAACACCACCACCTGCAAGTTCCCCTCCAAGCCACATACCATCCTGATTTGGAAATATATCATCGTTCCTTCACTGTCACTGGGTCACAATCCTGGAACTCCCTTCCGAACAGCACTGTGGGCATACCCGCACCAGATGGACTGCGGCAGTTCTAGAAGGCGCTCACCACCAATTTCTCAAGGGCAATTAGGGATGGGCAACAAATGCTGGCCATGCCAGTGATGCTCACAACCCATGAAAATGAATTTTTCAAAAAGCTATTCGGCCCATCGTGCCTGTTTTGGCTCTTTGAACGAGCTATCCAATTAGACTCACTCCCCTGCTCTTTCCCCATAAGCCTGCAGATTTTTCATTTGAGTATATATCTAATCTAACTTCCTTTCGAAAGTTACCATTGCATCTGCTTCCACCACCCTTACAGGCAATGCATTCCAGATCACAACTCAATGCGTAAAAAATTGTCATAGCTTCCCCTTGGATTTTTTTGCCAATTACCTTAAAACCGTGTCCTCCGGTTCCAAACCCTCCCCCCAGTGGAAACTTAAAACCACTCAATTTGAACACCTCTATTAAATTTCCCTTAACTTACTCTGCTTTTAGGAGAACAATTCTATCTTTTCCAGTCTCATAACATAACTAAGTTTTTCATTCCTGGTACCATTTGAGTAAATCTCCTCTGTATTCATTAGAAGGTATGATAGCAAAATGGTTATGTTACTGGGCTAGTAATCTGGAGGCCTGGACTAACGATTTGGAGATTGAAGGTCAAATCCCATCACAGCAAGACTGAGAATTTAAATTCAGTTAATTAAATGAATCTGAAATAAAAAGCTAGTCTCAGTAATGGTGACCATGAAATGCATCTGGTCATCCATGTCCTTTAGGGAAGGAAATCTGCCATCCTTACCCTGTCTGGCCTACATGCGAGTGCAGACCCATTGCAATGTGGCTGACTCTGAACGGCCCTCTGCAAGCCATTTCAACAAGATATTTAAGAAGGCTGCTCACCATCATGTTCTCAAGGGAAATTAGGGATGGGCAATAAATGCAGGCCTAGCCAGCGATGCTTGCATCCTGTGAGTGAATAAAAACAAGGGGTTCGACATCCTTCCTAAAATGTTGTGCCCACAATTGAACGCAGTGTTCCAACTGAGGCCTAACCAGAGATGTGGAAACGTTTAACATAACACCCTCGTTTTTGTACTCTGTGCCCCCCGTTTATAAACTCCAGGATTCGATATGCTTTTTTAATGAATGACAACAGCGCACAACTTGCTAGCCAACCAGACTCTCCTGATTTTCGCCATGGTGTTCTAAAATGGTTCTAACTGCCAATAAAAGATTCTCACCAACATCTATCCCATTGATAAATTACCCTGCATCAGAGATCAACTTGTGGGGCGACGACATTCAACGCACCGACTCCATGTTTTCCCCTCGGTCCCTCAGGCCATATTCCCAAGTAGCTAACGTGTTGCCAGGTTCATCCAAACTCGGGTCCCGGAGACAGATGCTTGTGGGTTTAAGTCCCACTCCAGAGACTTGAGCACTGAATTCACTCCCAGTGCAGTACTGATTTAATGCTGCACTGTCAGAGATGCTGTTTTTTCACTGTTGCTGGTTTACACTGGTTAAATTAACACTGTATTGTTTAGTGCTGAAGCATTATCTGTTGATAAGCACTGGAGCATAGTGTCATGTGCTGCACATTGTATCTTTAAATTGCAATATAACAAATCAAAGTGCGACATCAGAACAAATCTGGAGTGAATTTGCGTCAGTCTGTCTCAACATCTCATTCTCGGGATCTCTCTATCAACCAACATACCTGAAACATTGTCAGAGTTCATGACCTCTCTTTACATACAAGGCATAAAGACCGTCTGTATCATTCTGTCCAAAGACTCAAGTACACGAACAGTCTCACTGGAGTCCATCTCTCTATTATCCTAACAAAGCCTGCCATCAAAACCAATTCCTCTAAAGCACTAAACCCCCCATCAAAGCCCAACCTTCTTATACTTCAATCCCTCCAGGTAACACCCAACTCCATTTACAATACTCCCATTGCCTTGGTCTCTACTTGTTAACCCAGCAGGCAATTCCAAACATTTATCCCTCTCGGTGAAAATGTTCTTCCAAATAGCTGCTGCTGATCAGCTGAAACTCTGGCCCCTATTTCATGATCCATCTGATTTAATATTTTGGATACCTCAGTGAAGACCTTCGCTTTTTAGGCTATGCAGTTCCAACTTCTCCAGCATTTCCTGGTAGCTCATCCACATTGTTTCGGAAATTATCGCAGTCATTCTCCACATCCTATTCCAGCCAAACAGTTTCTGTGGTCTGGTGAGTACAATTCAATACAATTTGCCAACACCCATCTGACGAGTGCCCAGGAAAACCTCAGCATGATCTCAGGAGCCTTGTACTCACTGGCTGATTATACAGCCCAGTGAAGGCTTTGCTGTTTAATTTCATGCCACACTGTCAAGACAATGAAAAGGACAAGTCCCTTTAAAATTTGCCCACCCTTACTCCGTTTAACTCATTCTCATGCCCCACAGGTTCCCACTCAGCGTGCCAGCAATGCCCACATCCCATGAACAAATAAAATAAAAACAAAAACTACTGGAAATGCACAGGAGGTCTAGCAGCATCTGTGGAGAGAGAAACAGAGTTAACGTTTCAGGTTTTGGCAAGAGTTGTTCTGCCAAAAGTCATTGGCCTGAAACATTAACACTGTTTCTCTCTCCACAGGTGCTGCCAGACCTGCTGAGTATTTCCAGCGTTTTCTCTTTTTAGGTCAGATTTCTATAAACTGCAGCATTTTGCTTTATCATTACTGACAGGTAAAGAACCCAGTCTACAAGCGAGAAAACTGGATTGCAGGGAGAAGCTTACTCGAGTGGCCTTCCCTCAAATTCAATCTTGACCACAGAGTGTCAAGGTTTAAAACCAAATTCAGGGTTAATACGAAGAATCTCTTCACTGCACGGTCAACTGGGTGGACAGAGTGTAATACTCCAGAAAGTTTGATGTTGAAGGATTATGTTGAAACCAATCTTTACTCAGTCTTGCATTTATTTTACCACGTAAAAAGATTACAAGCATGCAGCTCCTCACTCATAACTTCCCCCAGTTTCTGTAAGCGTCTCCTTATATATACTCAAGTATTAGGGAACATGGTGGCATCGTGATAATGTCACTGAACCAGCAATCCAGGCTAATTCCCTGGGACGCGAGTTCAAATCCCACCATGGCAGCTGGTGGAATTTAAACTCAATAAATAAAAAATCTGGAACTGAAAGTTAGATTCAGCAACGGTGCCATGAAACGATCATCAATTGTTGTAAAAACCCATCTGGTTCACTAATGTCCCTTTAGGGAAGGAAATCTGCCATCGTCACCTGGTCTGGCCTACATGTGACTCCAGACCTACAGCAATGTGGTTGACTCTTAATTGCCCTCTGAAATGGCCGAGCAAGCCAGTCAGTTGTCAAGGGCAATTAGGGATGGGCAACAAATAATGCCCACATCCCATGAAAGAGTTAAAAAAAAAAAATCCTTGATTAACACCCTCCACCTGCATTTGATTAAACACAATTAACAGAGCTCTGAGTAAGGCACTGGTGTCAGAAACCTTGCATTATTGGAGGCTATGATAGGGGGAGATTAGGGTCTTGCTGGGAATCCATGAGCTGGGATGGATCAAATGGCCTTCCTCTGAATCGTGATCCACCCCTCCTTACTCTTGAGTGCTATTACCCCCATTGTGATTGAGATACATGGGTATCTCCACCACCCACATGTCTATTTTGAGGGCGAGCGTATGTTGTCTGGATTTACCAGCGTATATTCCACTGAACAGTTCACTGGGGTTTCCTCCACTCCAGATCAGCCTGGCCATACAAGCTGTCAGAGATTTCAATCTCACCCCATAATTGCCAACACAAAAACCTTAGTGAAAAACAACCAGAGTGGCCAGCCAGAAATAAAAACAGAATTTAAAAATAGTTTACCCATTGTGTTCAGAATCAATAGCAGAGAATCCAAAACCGACTGCTGTTTTACAGTGGAATCGGGAGGCTATTCCGAACTTTAGATACTGCTCTCAAGCCAGCTACCACGACAGTGCTGATTAGACCCCCCCCCCCCCCACCAGATTGTAGGGGATGGTTTGAAGGTGGCCTGTTGTCCCCACTTGTCCTGAGCTGATGAGGCCTCACTCAAGGGCTGATGAGTATCTGGCTGAGAGGAGAGTGTCACGATAACACAAATTGTCGTCACAAAATGCAGTGCAGAAAGATCGGGGGCGGGGGGGGAAATGTCACTCCAATGTTACTACAACATGCGAAGGGTTTAGTCTTAATGATTGTGACCCTGTTAAGCTGTAAATTCTGAATTTAAATGTGTGAAAACAAGAGCATCTATTTATCATAAACACTGAATTGCTTGGCTCCAGCAATTTTGCAACATAATCTCCTCGGAGTATTAAAAGCATAAAATTCCAATGTTGTTGCCTTTGACCACTGAATTCCCACATCCCGGAATTAGACAGGCTAAATCGGTCAAATATTTAATCACCACCGATTGTTCTGCTTTGATTTCATGTCGTGTTCCACAGTCTTGCCAAGGATGTGGTTCAACTGAGCTTCCACCTCCTGTGCATTGGTCACAAGGAGAGCTCCCAAAGCACTTCTAACCCCAAGCAGATCCCATTCCTCACTCCCAAAACTGCATCCCTTCATCCCTCCTCGCGAGTTAGTTTCCAACTGGAGCGCTGCGGCTCAGCAAAGTTATACTGGCCTTGCAGGGGGTGCAGTGCAGATTGACAAAAGTGATGCTGGGCTCAAAGAGTTAAACGAGGACAGGTGGCAGAAACCTGCTTTCCCTTGAGTTTAGAAGACTGAACTGGGGTATTTAAAATGAGTAAGGGACTGGATTGGGTAGATACAGAGGGACAGATTTCCTCTGGTGAAGGAATCCAGAACAAAGGGCACAGTTTGAAAATTAGAGCTGGGATATTCAAGACTGAAATCAGGGCTGTGGATACTGGGGCAATCAACATTTTCAAAATCCCAAGGGGAGTAGATAGAATCATAGAAAGTTTAAGGCACAGAAGGAGGCCACTTGGCCCATTGTGTCTGTGCCGGCTGAAAAATGATCCACCTATTCTAATCCCACCTTCCAGCATTTGGTCCGTAGCCCTGCAGATTCACAGCACTTGAGGTGTATATCCAGACTCCTTTTTTTTGTTTGAGAGTTGAGGGTTTCTGCCTTCAGGCAGTGAGTTTCAGACCCCCACCACCCTCTGGGTGAAAAAGGTTTTCCTCATCTCCCCTCTAATTTTTCTACCAATCACTTTAAATCTATTGCCCCTCGTCACTGACTTCTCTGCTAAGGTGAATAGACCCTTCACCTCCACTCTATCCAGGCCCCTCAAAATTTTGTACATTTCAATCAGATCTCCCCTCAATCTTTTTTGTTCTGAGGAGAACAACCCCAACCTATCTAATCTTTCCTCAAAACTGCATTTTTCCAGTCCTGGCAACATCTTCGGAAATCTCTTCTGTACCCTCTCTAGTGCAATTACATCCTTTCTATAATGAGGTGGCCAGAACTGCTCACAGTACTCAAGTTGTTACCTAACCAATGATTTATACAGTTCCAGCATATCTTCCCTGCTCTTATAATCTATACCTCGGCTAATAAAGGAAAGGATTCCTTCTGCCGCCTTAACGGCCTGTCCTGTTACCTTCAGGGATCTGTGGACATTCACTCCAAGGTCCCACACTTGCTCTACACTTCTCAGTATTTTCCCACTAATTGTGCATTTCTTTGCCTTATTTGACCTCCTCAAATGCATTACCTCACACTTCTCCAGGTTGAATGCCATTTGCCACCTTTCTGCCCATCTGACCAGACCATCAATATCTTCCTGCAGCCTACAGCTATCCTCCTCGCTATCTACCACACAGCCAATCTTTGTGTCATCTGCAAACTTCTTGATCATGCCTCCGACATTTACGTACAAATCATTAATATATACCACAAAAAGCAGGGAACCCAGTACTGAGCCCTGCGGAAAGCCACTGGAAACAGCCCTCCAACTGCAAAAACACCCATCAACAATTACCCTTTGTTTCCTGCCACTGAGCCAATTTTGCAACCACCTTCCTGCATTTCCCTGGATCCCATGGGATTATATATTTTTTTAAATCAGTCTGCCATGTGGGACCTTGTCAAAAGTCTTGCTAAAATCCATGTAGACCACATCAACTGCACTACCCTCATCTATCTTCCTTGCTGCTTCTTCAAAAAAATTGATCAAGTTGGTCAGACAAGATCTTCCCTTAACAAATCCATGATGACCGTTCTTGATTAACCTGTGCCTTTCTAAGTGACAGTTTATCCTGTCGTTCAGAATAGATTCCAATAATTTGCCCACTAATGAGTTAGACTGACTGGCTGTAATTATTTGGTCTATCCCTCGCTCCCTTTTTAAACAGAGGTACAATGTTAGCAATTCTCCAGTCCTCCGGCACCACACCTGTATCCAGTGAGGACTGGAAAATGATGGTCAGACCCTCTGCAATTTACTCTCTTGCTTCTTTTAAGCCTGGGGTACATTTCATCCGGCCCTGGTGATTTATCAACTTTCAAGGATGCTAATCACATTAATACATCCTCTCTCCTAATGTTGATCACATCCAATACTTCACACCCCTCTTCCTTAACTACAATATCTGCATCATTCACCACCCCCCACTTTTGTGAAGACGGACACTAAATATTCATGAGAAACCATAGCAACATCTTCCACCCCTACACATAGGTTGCCTTTATGGTCTTTTATGGGCCCTACTCTCCCCTTAGTTATCCTCTTACGCTGAAAGTATTGATAAAACATCTTTGGGTTCACCTTGATCTTGCTTGCCAATATTCTTTCATGCCCTCTCTTTGCTTTCCTAATTTCTTTTCTGATGCCACCCCTCCACTTTCTATACTGCTGTTGGCTTTCTGTAATATTGAGTTCTCGGTGTCAGACGTAAGCTTTCCTTTTCTGCCTTATCTTACCCTGTCGGCTCCTTGCCATCCATGGGGCTCTAGAATTGGCCATCTCACTCTTTTCCTTTGTGCTAACATATTTATTTTGAACCCCTTGAATCTCCCATTTGAATTCCTCCCACTGCTCTGAAACTGATTTACTTTCAAGTAGCTATTCCCAATCCAATTTCGCTAAATCACTCCTCAGTTTAGTAAAATTGGCCTTTCCCCAATTGAGAACTCTAACTCCTGTTCTATCCTTGTCCTTTTCCATAATTATGTTAAAACTGACTGAATTATGATCACTCCCACCAAAATGCTCTCCCACTGCCACTCCTTCCACCTGCCCATCTTCATTTCCTAAAATGAAGTCTAAAACTGCTTCCTCTCTTGTTGGACTTGTTACATACTGGGCAAAAAAGTTCTCCTGAATGTACCTCAAGAATTCTGCTCCCTCAATTCCTTTCACACTTACACTATCCCAGTTAATATTGGGCTAGTTAAAATCCCCTACTATTACTGTCCTATTGTTCTTGCACTTCTCAGAGATTTGCCTACATATCTGCTCTTCTATCTCTCTCTGACTGTTTGGGGTCTATAGTACACTCCCAGCAGTGTGATTGCCCCTTTTTTGTTCCTTAGCTCAATCCATATCGCCTCATTCGATGAATCTTCCAACATATCATCCCTCCTCACAGCTGTAATAGTTTCTTGGACCAAAATTGCCACACTCCCTCCTTGCTCATCCCCCTCCCTATCAGGGTCTGAAAACCCTGTAACCAGGAACATTGATCTGCCATTCCTGTCCCTCCTTAAGCCTTGTTTCTGTAATAGCTACGATCGTTGTTAGATAAGGGCATTAATAGATATGGGGGGGCGGGGAAGAACAGGTAAACGAAGTTAAGATACAGATAAGCAATTATCTAACAGATTGACAGAACAAGCATGAGAGGCGGAGTAACCTCCTGAGGTTCTGAACTGCTCCAGTAAAAAAAAACCTTGCATTGATAACCAGTGTAACTGCAGCATATCTAACAGGAGATAATCCTCGTGGGTACCCCGCACAGATTCCCAGTGTAACAGAAATCTCCCCAATAAAAGCCTTGCACTGATTCCAGTATCACCATTGCACGATGCCAGTCTAACAGTTAGACCCTAGTTTCAATGGGAGATGTGATCAGGGCTCACTCCGTTCCGTTTCCAGCACTCGGAACAAGGTGGCGCAAAATTCCCAATCAACGGGAATTCAATCCGTCACTGACCCCTCCCCATGCGACCACACATTCACTGCAAAAGCCCCCCCGGAGCAATGCTGCATTATCACCCACCTCACCCTGACTGGGTACCAACTGAGAAAGGGGAGCCCACCAACATTGGATTTCAACACAAGAGCGAAACACGGCGGATGCTGGCGATCTGAATCGGACTGCAGTACTGGAGAAACGGGGTGGGGGAAGTGAGCGTTTTACTCTTTTAACCAGGCGAGCCCACCCTTCTCGACATGATCCCCCAGCTCCGAGGGGTCTGCTACATTATAAAGGATGCTAGCCCAGTCTCAATCCCCTCCACACACACACATACACAATGCAGTCCACATTACACAACGCGCCGCATCCTCGGAAACTTTCCATTCAGAGCCCACACTCCGCTTACACTTGGAGGAGAGGGAGACACAGTTTACATATCTAGAGAAGATGCACTGGGAAATATGGCGGCTGCAAATCTCCTTAAACCCATGGCCGAGGTAACCTGATAGATAAACCACATCATGCAAAAAAGAGAGAGCAGGGAGACTAGCAGCGCAAACACACAGCAATCATTTCACATCCAAACATTTTAGGCAGAGTCTGCAGCAAAGTGCAGGATTTTTTTTAAAAATCCTATCAATGCAGCAAACTGCAACACGAGGGAGGTGAAATTCACCTCAGCCAATAGTTGGCAATGTGGTTTTACTCCCTCCTTGCGTTTCCAACTGACACCCATTTTCCACGCTGCAATAAACCCATTTTTTCCCCCTAACAGAAAAACGTGCTGAAATTGGACAGAGAATCTTTGACAAAGACACAATCAAAAAAAAAAGCAGAGGATTGTGAGGCTCCGCCACACCAGGGAGACAGAGAGAAACTTACAGGAAACTGACAGCGCTGAAATTGACCGTACCTGTAGCATTCCTAGGCAGGCATTGCCACTGATAGAATTCACAGCAACAAGCCCTCCTCCAGTTAAGCAACAACACAAAAAAAAACACAAAGATTTCAGGAGCACTATGGCCGGAAAAGCGTCATCATTCCGGGACTACAGATTTTAGCGGTGAAAGGTCACCTTCCCAAATCCTAAATAGCAGGAGTGACTGGGTGGGAAATCCTAACTTGGATTTTCCAGCTGTGGTCCAGAATGTAACGTGAAAGAGCTCCGGGGCTGCGCTGGTGCAAAGTGTCTATTCCCCGGGACTTGCCCCTCCTTCTGGACACCCCCTGCCCTTATCCAAGCCTCCCCGCCTCAGATATCGGTCAACTGGGGAGGTTGCCAGATTCAATTCATCGGCTTCGACTTTCCCAATTCATGTGAAACCAGCAAAGCGCCGCCTTGTCCCATTTCACCCCCGCAAACCCACAGGTTCAGAGGCATGCCCTCAGCTGCATCCATGCAATGTGCTAAATAAATTTGGGAGGTTGGGGACAGCTCAAATGCCAACACAATTAACAATAAATTCCGATTTCTCGACACATTTTTGCAATAAAATTGCAATTTATTTTTCTCAAGGAACCGGTTTTGCTCTTGCAGAGATGCCCAAAGTAAGTGGTTGGGTGTTTGTGAACATTCAAAACTGCACAATCACAAAAAAACTTAGAACGTTTTTTTAAAAAAAACTAAATTGAGATGGAATGTTATCAAAAGCTGAAGCTCTTGCTGTTTCACACGAACATAACTTACTTAAACACATTTTAATGGAACTAATTGTAAACTATGCAAAAACTAAACAGGATTCCTAAACTTTAATATTGCACTGGTTGGCCCAACAATTTGCAATTCAAATTACTAAATACCTGATATTTTTGCAAGAAGAGAATATAGGTTAAAAGCAGTTTCTTCATCGAGATGTGATGAGTGAGACTATTTAACAGCACTTTCAGTTCAGTTCAGTTAAATGAATTCTTTAAAATTTCAAATGTGTATGGAGTTTGAATGGATAGTGTTTAAGCTTATAGTTTCTGACAGATGCCCCTCTACGTTGCTTTCATTGATCTCACCAAAGCCTTTGACCTCGTCAGCAGAGGTGGTCTCTTCAGACTACTAGAAAAGATCGGATGTCCACCAAAGCTACGAAGTATCATCACCTCATTCCATGACAATATGAAAGGCACAATTCAGCATAGCGGTGGCTCATCAGACCCCTTTCCTATCCTGAGTGGCGTGAAACAGGGCTGTGTTCTCTCACCTACGCTGTTTGGGATCTTCCTCTCCCTGCTGCTTTCACATGCGTTCAAGTGTTCAGAAGAAGGAATTTTCCTCCACACAAGATCAGGTGGCAGGTTGTTCAACCTTGCCCGTCTAAAAGCGAAGACCAAAGACCGGAAAGTTCTCATCAGGGAACTCCTCTTTGCTGACGATGCTGCATTAACATCTCACACTGAAGAGTGTCTGCAGACTCTCATCGACAGGTTTGCGGCTGCCTGCAACGAATTTGGCCTAACCATCAGCCTCAAGAAAACAAACATCATGGGGCAGGACGTCAGAAATGCTCCATCCATCAATATCGGTGACTACGCTCTGGAAGTGGTTCAAGAGTTCACCTACCTAGGCTCAACTATCACCAGTAACCTGTCTCTAGATGCAGAAATCAACAAGCGCATGGGAAAGGCTTCCACTGCTATGTCCAGACTGGCCAAGAGAGTGTGGGAAAATGGCGCACTGACACGGAACACAAAAGTCCGAGTGTATCAAGCCTGTGGCCTCAGTACCTTGCTCTACGGCAGCGAGGCCTGGACTACGTATGTCAGCCAAGAGCGACGTCTCAATTCATTCCACCTTCGCTGCCTCCGGAGAATCCTTGGCATCGGTGGCAGGACCGTATCTCCAACACAGAAGTCCTCGAGGCGGCCAACATCCCCAGCTTATACACACTACTGAGTCAGCGGCGCTTGAGATGGCTTGGTCATGTGAGCCGCATGGAAGATGGCAGGATCCCCAAAGACACATTGTACAGCGAGGTCGCCACTGGTATCAGACCCACCGACCATCCATATCTCCGCTTTAAAGACGTCTGCAAACACGACACGAAGTCCTGTGACATTGATCACAAGTCGTGGGAGTCAATTGCCAGTGATCGCCAGAGCTGGCGGTCAGCCATAAAGGCGGGGCTAAAGTGTGGCGAGTCAAAGAGACTTAGCAGTTGGCAGGAAAAAAGACAGAAGCGCAAGGGGAGAGCCAACTGTGTAACAGCCCCGACAAACAAATTTCTCTGCAGCACCTGTGGAAGAGTCTGTCACTCTAGAATTGGCCTTTATAGCCACTCCAGGCGCTGCTTCACAAACCACTGACCACCTCCAGGTACTTACCCATTGGCTCTCGAGACAAGGAGGCCAAAGAAGAAGTTTCTGACACTATTTTCCGACTCTCCAGCCTGAAAAATAAATATTTAGAAAGATGTGAGTATTAATATGATTATTTATTATTTATGATTATTTATCATGCCAAGCAGAAGGGCTGCCCGTGCATCAACACTAACAGAATTTCTTATCCACAGCTGTTACATAAGTTTCTAAATTCACTTGAAAAAGCCCTTCAAAACACTCCTGCACGGGGCCCACATCAGAGACACCATCTATGACTCAGCAATGACCACCTTTGGCAAACGTGAGAAGCAGAATGCAGACTGGTTTCAATCTCACTTTGAAGAGCTGGAACCTGTCATAGCCACTAAGCACATTGCACTGTTGAACTACAAGAAAGTTAACATCCGTAGCACTTAAAGTAGCTGGAAGCGCTGCACAAAGAACAGCCAGACGCTGTGCAAATGACTACTGGCAACACCTATGCAGTCGTATTCAGCTGACCTCCGACACTGGAAACATCAGAGGAATGTATGATGGTATTAAGAGAGCTTTTGGGCCAACCATTAAGAAGATTGCCCCCTCAAGTCTAAATCAGGGGGAAACGATCACTGACCAACGCAAGCGAATGGACCACTGGGTGGAGCACTACCTAGAACTGTACTCCAGGGAAAATATTGTCACTGATACCACGCTCAATACAGCCCAGTCTCTGCCAGTCATGGATGAGCTGGACGAACAGCCAACAAAATCGGAACTCAGTGATGCCATTGATTCTCGAGCCAGGGGAAAAGCCCCTGGAAAGGAAGGCATTACCCCTGAAATAATCAAGAGTTCCAAGCCTGCTATACTCTCAGCAGTCCATGAACTGCTTTGCCTGTGCTGGGATGAGGGAGCAGTACCACAGGACATGCGCGATGCCAATATCATCACCCTCTATAAGAACAAGGGTGACCACGGTGACTGCAACAACTACCATGGAATCTCCAGGGAATCCTTGGCATCAGGTGGCAGGACCGTATCTCCATGCAGAAGTCCTCGGGGCAGCCAACATCCCCAGCATATACACCCTACTGAGCCAGCGGCGCTTGAGATGGATTGGCCATGTGAGTCGCATGGAAGATGGCAGGATCCCCAAGGACACATTGTACAGCGAGCTCGTCACTGGTATTAGAACCAGTTGAGACTGAAACATGGTTTCATAAATACTCCAACAAACTCGCCGTGAGTGGAGATTTTGTTTTGTACTGTGTAAACTTGGGAATGCTGGGAGGATATGGAAGGAAGCGTGCAGCTGCTGTATGGAGTATCTCGAGGAAAATAAAAAGACGTGAGGAGCAGAATATTGACGCTGACACCCAGTCAGATGGGAATGTCCAGTTCTAATGTGGTAATGATGATGTTGATGAAAGAAATAAATGGATAGAAACGTAGTAAACTTGACTTTAATAGACAGATTCAGCAAAATGCACTCACAGTTTTAGGAAGTCAAATTACAAACTTTTATTGCAGGCAAATAAGGATGTTCTTGAGTTCCACAAATGCTTCTCCATTATGAGCTCATTGGGATCATTCCTTGTCGAAGCTCAGACAAGGAACTGCAAGTTATCACAATATAACTGTACAATGATAGATATCACAGTATAGCTATGTAATGAAAGGTGTCACAATATCATTGTACAGTGAAATTGGTCAGAATATAACTGAACAAGGAAAGGTGTTGTAGTCTAACTGTAGCATAGACGGTGAGCTCCAACTGCCCTTTCCTGGTTCCATTTCTATCTATCTAGTTGCAACCAGAGAATTATTTGCAATATCTACTCTTTATGATCCCACATTATTATCTTTGGAGTCCCTTCAGGATCTATCCTTGACCCACCACCCCCAGTTCTCATCTACATGCTCCCCCTCAGCAACATCCTTTGAAAACATCGCATCAGTTTGCACATGTTAGCTGACAATTCCTCATCTACCTCACCACCACCCTGCTCAATTCCTCTTGATGTGTCAGACTGCTTGTCTCACATCCAACACTGGGTGAGCAGAAATATTCTCCATCTAAATAATGGGAAGAACAAAACCATTGTCTTCAGTCCCTACCATAAAGTCTGTTCCCTAGCCACCGACTCCATCCCTCTGCCTAGCAACTGTCTGAGGTTGAACCCGACCATTTGCAACCTTGGTGTCATATTTGACCCCGAGATGAGATTCCGATCACATGTCCACACCACCAGAAAGACCACCTACTTCCAGCTCTGTAACATCGCCCAATTCCTCCCCTGCCTTAGCTCATCTGTTGTTGAAACCCTCACCCATAACCTTTTTGCCTCTAGAATTGACAATTTCAATGCTCTTGTGGTTGGCCTCCCATCTTCGCCTTGAGCTCATCCAAAACTCTGCCTCCTGTATCTTGTCTTTCACCAAGTCCCACTTACCCATCGCCCCTGTGCTCGCTGGCTCCCAGTCCAGCAATGCCTCAATTTTAAAATTCTTATTCTTGTTTTCAAATCCCTCATTGGCCTCACTCCTCCCCATCTCTGTAACCTCCTCCAGCCCTACAACCCTCTGAGATCTCTGCGCTCCTCCAATTCTGGATTCTTGCATATCCCCGATTTTAAGCCAGAAGTGCCGAGTGGATGATCCATCTTAGCCTCCTCCAGAGATCCTCAGCATCACAAATGCTAGACTTCAGCCAATTTGATTCACTCCAATTTATATCAAGGATTAGCTGATGGCACTGGATACTGCAAAGGCTAAGGGCCCTCACAGCATTCTGGCTGTAGTACTAAGGACTTGTGCTCCAGAGCTAGCCATGCCCCTATCCTATTAAAGTACAGCTAGACAAGGGCATCAACTCGAACATGTGGAAAATTGCCCAGGTATGTCCTGTCCAGAAAAAGCAGGACATATCCAATCCGTCCAGTTACTGCCCATCAGTCTACTCTCAATCATCAGCAAAGTGATGGAAGGGGTCGTCGACAGTGCTATCAAATGCCACTTACTCAGCAATAACCTGCTCACCGAAGCTCAGTTTAGATTCCACCAGGGCCACTCAGCTCCAGACTTCATTACAGCCTTGGTCCAAAAATGGACAAAGAGCTGAATTCCAGAAGTGAGGTGAGTGTGACTGCCCTTGACATCAAGGCAGCATTTGACCAAGTATGGCATCAAAGAGCACTAGCAAAATTGAAGTCAATGGGAATTAGGGGGAAAACTCTCCACTGGTTGGAGTCATACCTAGCACAAAGGAAGATGGTTGTGGTTGTTGGATGCCAATGATCTCAGCCCCGGGACATCACGGCAGGAGTTCCTCAGGATAGTGTTCTAGGCCCAACCATCTTCAGCTGCTTCATCAATGACCTTCCCTCCATCATAAGTTCAGAAGTGGGGATGCTCGCTGATGATTGTGCAGTGTTCAGCACCATTCGCAACTTTTCAGATACTGAAGCAGTCCGTGCCCACATACAGCAAGACCTGGACAACGTTCAGGCTGGGCTGATAAGTTGCAACATTTGCGCCACAGAAGTGCCAGGCAAAATCAAAATAAATGCAAGACTCCCAACCATCAACATTCTGGGGTTTACCAATTACTAGAAATTTATTTGAACCAGCCATATAAATACTGTGACTATGAAGAGCAGGTCCAAGAAGAAATATTGGGTGCTTGTGATGAAGGGATGGCAATAATCATGGGTGATTTTAATCTACATATAAACTGGAAAAATCAGATTGGCAATAGTAGCCTGGATGAGGGCTTCATAGAGCGCTTTTGAGATAGTTTCTTAGAGCAGCACAGTTCTGGAACCAACCAGAGAGCAGGTGATATTAGACTTTGTATTGTGTAACATGACAGGATTAATTAATGACCTCAGAGTAAAGGCACCAATAGGTAGTAGTGTCCACAATAAGATTTAATTTTACATCCCGCTTGAAAGAGAGAGGAGTGGGTCTAAGACTAGTATTTTAAACTTACATAAGGGCAACTATGTGGGCATGAAAGCTGAGCGATCTGAAGTGAACTGGTTACCAGGCTAGGAGATAGATCAACAGAGAAGCAGTGGCAGACATTTTAGGTGATATTTCAGAAAACCCAGAATAAATATTTTCTAGTATAAAGAAAATTTCTAAGGGGAGGACCTACCATCCGTGGTTAACTAAAGAAGTTAAGGAAAGCATCAGACTTAAGGAAAAAGCATATAATTGTGCAAAGATGAGTGGCAGGTCAGATGATTGGTCAGAATAACAAGAACGGCAGAGAATGACTAAAAGGTTAATCAGGTGAAAGAAATTAGAGTATGAGAGGAAGCTAGCTAGAAATGTAAAAACGGATAGCAAGAGTTTCCACAGGTATTTAAAAAGGAAAAGAGTAAGTAAAGTGCGTGTTGGCCCTCTAGTGAGTGAGAATGGGGAGCTAATAGTAGATAATAAGGAAATGGCGGATGAAATTAACTAATATTTTGCTTCCGTCTTCACTATAGAGGTTACTAAAAACATTCCAGTAATAGCTGTAAATCAGGAGGTGGAAGGAAGAGAGGAACATGGTGAAATTACAACCACCAGGGAAGCGGTACTGACCAAACTAATGGAGCTGCGGGCTGACAAGTCTCTGGGTCCTGATGGGCTTCATCCTAGGGTCTTAAAAGAGGTGGCTAATGAGGTAGTAGATGCGTGGTGTCAATTTTTCAAAATTTGCTAGATTCTGGAAAGGTTCCATCAGACTGGAAAGTATCAAATATAACCCCTCTATTCAAGAAGGGGGGCAGGCAAAAAACAGATAATTATAGGTCAGTTAGTTCGTGGGGAAGGTGTTAAGGAGGCGACAGTGGGGCACTTAGAAAAGCTCAAGGTAATCGGGAATAGACAGCATGGTTTTGTGAAAGGGAAATCATGTTTAACCAATATACTGGAGTTCTTTGAAGGAGTAACATGCGCTGTGGATAAAGGGGAGCCCCTTGACGTACTGTACTTGGATTTCCAGAAGGCATTTGACAAGGTGCCACATAAAAGGTTATTGCGCAAAGTAGGAGCTCATGGCATAGGGGGTAACATATTAGCATGGATAGAAGATTGGCTAGCTGGCAGAAAACAGACAGTATGCATAAATGGGTCCTTTTCTGATTGGCAGGATGTGACGAGTGGAGTCCCGCAGGAGTCTGTGCTGGGGCCTCAACTTTTTATATCAATGACTTAGATGAGAAAAGCGATGGCATGGCAGCCAAATTTGCAGATGACTCAAAGACAGGTAGGAAAGTATGTTGTGAAGAGGGCGTAAGGAGGTTGCAGACCGATATAGATAGGTTGAGTGAGTGGGCAAAAATCTGGCAGATGGAGTATAACGTGGGAAAATGTGAAGTTGTTCACTTTGGCAGGAAGAATAAAAAAGCAGAGTATTACTTAAACGGGGAACGACTGCACAATTCCAAGGTGCAGAGGGTTCTAGGTGTTCTAGTTGTTACGGCCAGGTGAGAAAGAGGTCTAGGGTTCCCTTTCAGCCTTCACCTGGTCTTACTGTAACAGGGTTTAATTTTAAACACACCGTGTTTTAGCGCCCCCTTGGTGAATCCTTGTTCACCGCTTTCCAATTATAAGGCAAAGGAGCCAGCACAAACAGGCTTTCTTAGTTTAAAAGAAGAAAAGTTGAAATTTATTCAACTTAAACTCTAATTCAGTTGACACCTACGGATACACGACACGCCCATGCTGGCATACATACGTGATACCTATATGAAAATAGAGACAGAAAAGAGCAGAAGAAAAATAAAGTGGAAAGGTTTGAGGCAATATCTGAAGAGTTGTTGTTACAGTTCTTTGAGCTGACTGCAGAGTCCTTGATTGTAGGTAGATCTTGCTTTTCGTTGGGGCCCAGTATTCTTCTTAAACCTTGTTCGCTGTCGGAGACTTTTCTCTCTTGGGGTTCATGTGTCTTCAGTGGATTCAGAGGCTTGTGAGAAAGAGATGGGAGCAGACAGGAGAGATCTTCTCAATCCAGGAGCAAACAGACTTTATGCCCAAACTGTTCGTACAAATTCAAAAAACTCAGATTGCCCAGCAGGTTAGTCATGTGATTAACTGGTTTGACCATGTCCTTTTGCGTATTCAGCCATCTTAGCAGTCAACCTGGAATGCGAGCTCCCCCACCATCAACGTCTGTTGATCAAAAGTCCATTGTGGGTTGAATGTGCCAGGGAATGGCTGCTTTGTCCTTCCAAACACTGTCTGTTAATATGCAAATATCTTTTCTAGCCATGGCTGATCTGTTTAACAAGTCCTTTCTTCACTCCAGTAACAGTTTAAAATCAATATTCATGACAAAATAACTTTCAAAGCAATTCTTGGCAGGTGGGGGCCTAGCATGACATAGTACAAAAGATTAGCATGCAGGTACAGCAAGTAATAAAGAAGGCTAATGGAATGCTACCTTTATTACGAGAGGAATTGAAAATAAAAGTAAGGATGTTATGCTTCAGTTATTCAGGACATTGGTGAGAACACATCTCGAATACTGTGTGCAGTTTTGGTCTCCTTATTTAAGGGAGGATGTGAATGTGTTAGCGGCGGTTCAGAGGAGGTTTACTAGATTGATACCTGAAATGAGCAGGTTGTCTTATGAGGCAAGGTTGGACAGACTGGGCTTGTTTTCACTGAAGCTTAGAAGAGTGAGGGGAGACTTGATTGAAGTTTATAAGATCCTATGGTTGAATTTAGAATACAGATGGAGAGTGTGAAGATAAAATCCAATACCAGGGTCCTGCGCTTGAACAAGGGGGACTACAATAGAATGAGGGAGGACTTGGCTAGACTAGACTGGAAACAAAGATTTTATTGTGGGACAGTTGACGAGCAGTGGAGGACTTTCAAAGCAATTTTTCAAAGTGCTCAGCAAAAGTATATTCCAGTGAAAAGGAAGGACTGGAAGAAAAGGGGTAATCTGCCATGGGTGTCTAAGGAAATAAGGGAGGCTATCAAATTGAAAAAGAAGGCATACAAAGTGGCCAAAAACAGCATGCAACTAGAAGATTGGGAAAACTTTAAAGGTCAACAGAGAGCCACAAAAAGGGCTATAATGAAAAGTAAGATAGAACATGAGAAAAAACTGGCACAGAATATAAAGACAGATATCAAAAGTTTCTATAAATATATAAAACGAAAAAGAGTGGCTAAAGTAAACGTTGGTCCTTTAGAGGATGAGAAGGGGAATTTAGTTATGGGATATGATGAAATGGCCGAGGCATTGAACAGGTATTTTGTATCGGTCTTCACAGTGGAGGACATTAATAACATGCCAGTAATTGACAAAGAGATGAACGTAGGTGAGGACCTGGAAACAATCATTATTACGAAGAGGTAGTGTTGGGCAAGCTAATGGAGCTAAGGATTGATAAGTCTCCTGGCCCTGATGGAATGCATCCTTGGGTACTAAAAGAGATGGCGGGGGAGATAGCAGGTGCACTGGCGATAATTTTCCAAAATTCACTGGACTCTGGGGTAGTCCCAGCAGATTGGAAAACAGCAGATGTGATGCCACTGTTTAAAAAGGGAGGTAGACAAAGGATGGAGAATTATAGACCGGTTAGCTTAACCTCTGTAGTGGGGAAGATGCTTGAGTCTATTATCAAGGAAGAAATAGCAGGGCAACTCGATAGAAATTGTCCCGTTGGGCAGACGCAGCATGGGTTCATGAAGGGCAGGTCATGCTTGACAAATCGTTTGGAATTCTATGATGACATTACGAGCAAGGTGGACAATGGGGACCCAGTGGATGTGGTGTCCCTAGATTTCCAAAAAGCCTTCGACAAGGTGCCGCACAAGAGGCTGCTGTATAAAATAAGGATGCATGGCGTTAGGGGTAAAGTATTAGCATGGATAGAGGATTGGTTGACTGACAGGAAGCAGAGAGTGGGGATAAATGAGTGCTATTCTGGTTGGCAATCAGTCACTAGTGGTGTGCCTCAGGGATCGGTGTTGGGTCCGCAATTATTTACAATTTATATAGATGATTTGGAGTTGGGGACCACTTGTAGGGTGTCAAAGTTTGCAGATGACACTAAGATGAGTCGCAGAGCAAAGTGTGCAGATGACTGTGAAACTTTGCAGAGGAACATAGATACATTGAGTGAGTGGGCAAAGGACTGGCAGATGGAATACAATGTTAATAAATGTGAAGTCATTCATTTCGGTAGGAGTAACAGTAAAAAGGATTATTACTTGAATGGTAAAAAGTTGCAGCATGCTGCTATGCAGAGGGACCTGGGTGTCCTTGTACATGAATCGCAGAAGGTTGGTCTGCAGGTACAGCAAATAATTAGGAAGGCAAATGGAATTTTGTCCTTCATTGCTAAAGGGATTGAGTTTAAAAGCAGAGAGGTTATGTTGCAGCTGTATAAGGTACTGGCGAGGCCTCACCTGGAGTACTATGTGCAGTTTTGGTCTCCTTACTTGAGAAAGGATGTACTGGCACTGGAGAGGGTGCAGAGGAGGTTCACTAGGTTGATTCCGGAGTTGAGGGGGTTGGCTTATGAGGAGAGACTGAGTAGATTGGGATTATATTCATTGGAATTCAGAAGAATGAGGGGGGATCTTATAGAAACATATAAAATCATGAAGGGAATAGATAAGATACAAGTGGAGAGTATGTTTCCACTGGCAGGTGAAGCTAGGACAAGAGGGCATAGCCTCAAGATTAGAGGGAGAA